>NC_091132.1:52114605-52374605 GCF_040183065.1 Periplaneta americana
CGAGAGGATGGGTATGTTTACCTGTAATCCCATACTGCAGAGAAGTTAATGAATGTATAGTCAGGACAAATAATTATTGCTAGAAAAATATGATTGATCACTCATTACATAAATGTCTAGGCCTATTTCTTTTTCTTCAGCTTGTCCTTTCCTTTCTTCTTCTTTTGCTTCTGCTTTCTTACTTTGTTTGCTATGGCTCTCCTCCTAACTTCTCTTGAACTCATCCACTGGGGATAGTTCCCATGTTCATTCCTCATGGTTCTCTTGTTGTACTTTTCTTTTACCTTATCAACTTCCATGACTTCTTCACCTTCCTCAACCCTTACAGCTGCATTCTCCTTAGAAGGTTCATCTTGCACAGACGGAATAGATTTTGCATCTACAACTGAGAGAACAATTATTTTCGTGAATAATTTCAAGTACAAGCAATAATCTGTTGTACTGTGTGTGAGTATGAGTATCTATGGTGAAAAGCATTATAGTTATGAAAACGAAATGTCTGCAAGCTTTGTAAAATTAAAAAGATCATTCAATTATTATATTAGTTTATGACAAAAATTGGCACATATCTTAGTGTTTTTAATTATTATTTTCACAAAATTTTCTTCAAAAATGTTTTATTAAAATTTTTGCATGTTCACTAGAATATTCAAATTTACAGGTTATGTTTACCAGACGTTTCTCAATCTGTCTTAAAAATTTCAATATTAAACTTGGCTCTGATTGACTGGACGGTCTGACTTTTTGTGTTCCAAGTAAGTACTTTGGTATGATTCTTGGCATCTCTCAGTAGTCCCTACGCAGAGATCCAATTGAGGGACTATTTTATCTCCAGAAAATTTTACACTGAGGAACTCCAGGTATGATAAGCAGTGAAAAATATAGTGGAACTGCATTGGTGTTAATGCAGCTTCTATAGGTACCTCTTTGTTACTTGTTAGCTTAAACAACAAGTTTAAGAGTTTAAGCCCCCTCACCATGACAAGGTGAGCACCCACGAGAATAGACTACAGTGGACTATAGTGGACTTCATGTTGTCAGCAAACAGCTGGATACATTAAAAGAATGATTGACTGATTAAAAATTTCAAAGTCGTCTTATTATCCTTGAGGTTGGATATCGTCATGTGTTTTTTGATTCCGAATAAAAAACTATTAATTTTGTGCTACACATTATATGTTGTGTGCTTCCAAATAAAATGACTTTTAAGTTAGATAATGAATATGAACAAAATCCAATCAATAGTTTGGGAGAGATATGTATACACGTACTATCAGAGAAGATGGTATGCCCAACACTGGTTATTTTTGCTATTATGGATGCTGAAAATGTGTACTTTTGCTATGATCTCGGAATCGATTTTCTATAGTTACACAATAATATGTGAAAATTGATTCATGTCTAGATGTGTGTAGACAATTTAAAGAGATATTCTCTGGTATTCCTAGTTCCACGTAGAGAAACAGACAAATTGTTCTATTGAGAAAAACAGGGTCCCTGAACACTAGAATATATGAATGCAGATGGACACCACTTTGAAAATTTAACACATGTCAGTACTCATTAAAAAATAAAAATTTAATTGTATGCCATTATTAATAAAAGTTATGTATGTTGAATTGCACGGATGGTTATAGATCAAAATTGCTACTGTCTATGCCACATGTCGTGGCAACTACACGAGACATTACAGATAGAAATGGACATTACTTATGCTGACACTACTCATCATGTATGCATATAATTATGCTTCATCAGCCAAGACCCATGCCGATTAAGTCCTCTCCCTGATTCATCTCTCAAAAGGACCCTATTTAATCTGCTTCCGCCCAATTTGAAGTATAAATAAAAAGCACAGTGATGCTGCAAAAAATAAATGTCAAGATTTTCATGGAAGTAAGCACATTTTCAACACTCTGATACCATAGGTACCAAAAACTGAGGGTTCGAGCATTCTGTCTGCATACAGTGATTTTACTTAAACTACTGGATAGCATTCACATTCAGTATCCTGAAGAGAAATTTATACAGAAACGATGCACAAGAAATATAATAACTTTGGCAATTCTACACAAGAACTAGGCCTACACCAAAATAGACACAGTTTTTTTTTTCCTTTAACAATTGTATACTGTTGTATACTGCAAATAGTGTAGAGTATTAAGCATATGTTTTTACTTTCCACAGAAGGAAAACCTGGAAGAACAGAATAGAGAAGTTCCACCCACTATCCCCTCTAATACAGTAAGATTAGTTGGAGACGTTCAGGTTTTGCAGGAGTCATTCCTCACCAAGACATGGCATGATCACCAGGAATAGTGCATCCGCATTCTCGGCATGCGCAAGCTGTTTCGCTTTAGTTGTGTTGTGCTGTGAGAAGTAAGTTGTAGTGAAAGTTGTAATCTTAAAAGTTTAAGTTAAATTTATTAAAGTGCTCTGTGTAGGCTACTGTTGTAATGACTTATTCATTACATGAACATAGGTACTTATCTATACAATGTATACATGCAGAAACGAAAATCTTGTGCGGTGACGAGATGCAAATTTCGGGAAAAGTTTCCAGAGAGACCTGTTCCAGCTGCCAATACAATAAGACTTTATAAGAAGTTCATGCGGACAGGTTCGGTAAATGAGGAAAAACCGAAAAGAGAACGCCATATTCTGTTGGAAGAGAAATTAGACGAAACTGGTGAAAGATTGGAACACATCCCTCAAAAATCTTGCAAGAGTGACTGCAAATTTCATAAAAAGATGTCAAATGTGTGTTGCAGGACATTTTGAGAACGAATGTGAGCCATAGGGCTAATTTTAATAACACCGAGGTCCTGGTGAAGTGTTCGGGCTACTGGGATAGAAGAGTAAAGAAATCTCTGGCCATAGCGGCGGAACGCGGTAACCTGAATTGGGACTCGGGTCTCCAACTAAGCGCGGCGTGGGCACCGGCTATTAAATTTCTCAACGCCCAGACGATGGGCCGTCATCAGCAGAGGACACATAAGAACTCGTCCGCCGAGCCCATCGTGAGACCCGCGGTCAATCAGCCGAAAATCACAAAGCAAGACGACACGTCGGCCGCGTTTGCGCCGTGGTCCGCACTAATAAGAGCCAATCAGCGCAGAGCTCCTCGGCTGACTCCTCCCTCTGGCACTATAAATTATGGAGCTGGGTACCCCTAGATATCATTTAACCCTGAATATGAGGAAGATGAACATCCTCGAAACGTCGGTGGATCACCAACTTATGACCTGGCTGGAAGCCCGAGAAAATTTTGAGTTAGTAAATATTGTAACTTTTAAGCATTGTAACAGTAGGACTGTAGGCCTAAAGTGCCAGAGACGTGAACGTGTTCCTTAAAGTAACCAACACTTTGATAGCCGCACCGGCTCAGGACGAAAAGCTCCCTTGGTTTGTAGAGTTACCCCCAGATATTTAAATATGTTTACAGTTTGGATGTGCTCAGTTCCTTGGCAGAATGTGTCTTGCTGTGACTCTGCTTCCTTAAGTAATTTAAGTATCTATCTATCTAAGTATGCTTGAGAGGTCCAGGTGCAAATTTCTGGACAGTGCCAGTGGATGTTTGGAGGCCTGGACCGCACCAGCAAGAAAACATTTTTAATGCCAGCGAAGGTGGAAATTTCTGGATAGTGAATGTTTGAGGGCCTGGACTACACCAGCTGAAAAGCATTTTTAGTCAGTGTAGACAGAAATTACTGTTGAATTTCTACATGATTAACGTTTAGTGTTTTACTATTAAATGGTGATCTGTTTGCCCGTGATTTCTGATGTGCAAATATGGCAGCGATACAGCCACTCATTTATGTACAATGAGTGAATAGTTCTAGGTTATTCTGTTATTTTGTAGAAAATATTGGTTGCCTGACAATAAAACCAAATGCTTAGCACCCTATACTATTCATAGAACGCAACTGTTAAAGAAAAAAAATGGTGTCTTCATTGATCTACTTCTTCTGTACAATTACAAAAGCTTTCAATAAAATTTAATTAAAACTTATTTGAAATCAAAAATCAATAACGGTGATTTACGACCTATTCAAAATCAAATTCATAGTAAACAGGCTATACGAACGTATGTTTAGATAAAACAAAGAGAAAAATTGTTACTCAGAAGTCTGAAAGAATTTCTCTCTCTCTTTTTTCAATTTACCACTGATTTATAATGAAGAAATGAAAAACAGATTACCTGTTGCTATAGTGGAAATGTTTTTCATTTCAATATCTCCATTCTCGTCTTCAATTCCCAGCATCTTTTTCAGTCGAGCCAATTCTTTTTTTCCATATTGCTCTCTTTTTATAGCTCTCATTTTCCTCTTCCATTTACTTCTCAGACTTTTCGCCATGATGAATAGCTGATTTTTTACCTGCAAGTCAGAACCTAACTTAAACACATTTATTCAAAACATTGTAATTTCTGAATTGCTCACCATTGTGGAGTAGTGGTCAACGTTTCTTATTGCAAAACTAGTGGACCGGGAATCGAATCCTGGTTGGGACAAGCTACCTAGTTGAGGTTTTTCAGGGGATTTCCCTCAACCCATTCAAAGCAAATGCTGGGTCACTTTCGGCGCCAGACCCGAATTTGTTTCGCAGTCATTACCTTCACCTTCATCTTCATCCATTCTGCCTACTTCCATACTCTTATGCCATCTTATCATATGGGTGTCCCAACCTCAAAACAGAATTTTTCATCATAATCTGTCAAAAAGTAGGCAGAGGCTCAACTGCTATACATCAAAATGCGCAGCGTTAGAGAAGAAAAAAATCTGAATTTTAGACTGAAAAATCTATAAACGTTTCTGTAAACAACTGTAATCTAATTTTATTTTGTTTTAATTGAAGTTTTGAGGTCATTATTACAATTGTACGTTTCATTACGAAATTACATTCCAAATTAATTAACAAACGTGTATTATTAAAGAGGAGTTCAAAAATCCATAAGCTAGTCACTCCTTGCTATCCATATGTTCACTTAATAGTTCGAAATATAAAGTTATTCTTCTTTTGACTAGACAGCAATTCACAACAGGGAAAAATGAATTCTGGATGGCATCAGTTGTGAACGCATGCGCCGATAGCTAAGTAATAGGAGGTCAAGGACTATGACAAACTTAGAATGGGTTAGGTGAGAGGATTGCTAAGTGACATGAGGCTGAAGACTGAACTATTTTGAGTGGGTTAGATGAAGGGATAGCTAAGTGACATATTGCCTATATTGAGTCGTGGCTTTTTCCTATAAATCCTCACACTTTAAACATCTACAAAAAAAAATCACGCTTTTTAGGAAACTTTTTTCATTAAAAAACATCATATGGCATGTGCCCATTTCATACAGAATTCCCCATATAAGTTAAGTATTCCGTGGCTACTCATTACATTGTGATCATGGGCTACATAATTACGAGTTTCTAACAACTCCTTCCACAACATAGGCTATACGATCCATGGGGAAAACTAATGGACGTAAAAACATAGGCCTATCTGAATAGTCTCCTTGACGCACTTTTGTTCGAAATAGCTGTATGTACCATTTGATGAACAATCAAAGCCCAATGGTCGCTTTACTCCATTATTATCGTAACAACATATCTCACGCATAAAAGAGCGAGGACTTCAACATCACCACGCAAGTCTATTCCACGCAAGTAAATTCCAAGAGAGCTTAACTTCTTACAGTGACTTTGAATTCGCCACATTAACGTGATAAGGTTGCCTGAAATGCATCATAGCAATTAATACAAACGTAACTGCAGGCAAATTAATACCATAAAGTATGAGACATACAAAAAATAAAATAATGCATATTGTAGGTTATGTTGTCAACTGTAGGCCCTAATCTATTATACTGCATATTAGTCACTTTACGCAAATCAAATGAACTGTGATGCAACTTCCCTTTTATGCGCCACTGTTGAAAGATTATACTTACCAATTAAGTCTTTGTATAACAGTTTATCCGCATATCAAGTAACTCACACTTATATCAACACCCATGCACGACCATTTCCACGTGCGAAGAAGGAACAGTAATACCAACGGAAGTGTATGAAAAATCGCCAAACAGTAGTTCAAAAGTCACTATATTAACTTATTATCAATAGAGAAAGTTTCATTCTTGTCACTAGTGGTGGTCAAAAAGTCGCTAAATTCTTATTGAACAGGTAAAAGGATATATTGCTAAAGAACAGTTCTGTTAAATGTCGCCAGATTTGACAATACAGTCGCTATATTGGCAACACTGAACTACGATATAATCAATATCGACGTACATCCTTCGAGACTTTCAGATCGACATAGCACACTATATCGAAAACTACACATCGTAAACAGTAGTTTCTAATCTCGGTAGAAGATGGCACAATCCTTGCTATTTTGTATTTTAGAATGGTAAGGGTCCATGTAAAACTTGTTATGACATGTGACACTACCAAATAAATAAATAAATAAATAAAATGTCAGAATGCGTTTCCATTAACCAATTATTTTTTATTTCATTATTTAACGACGCTGTTATTTAGCGTCAATGGAATTGCTGATAGCGAAATGGTGTTTGGCGAGATGAGACCGAGGATTTGCCATAGAATATTCCAGATTACATATATAACAGATTAATTATCCCTATGTTAAAATCGGTAGCAATTTGAAGAGAACCGCCAGGATCGCCACCCGTCCGCCGTAAATGAACACGAGATGGCAGTACAGTCGCTAATGCATTTCAAATATGAGTTATGACGTGACTCCTTATGTACCAACTAAATGGCAGCTTACTAAACCTGACAAAAGTTGCTACCGTCAAAGCCTATAAGGCCGAGCAATATCGGTATATATTATCTAGGAAAATACCTTATAATTTGGAAAAACCTCGGAATAAACCCAACCCAGGTAATCAGACCAAGCGGAAATCGAACCTACGTCCGGATCAGCAGGCAAACGCGCTACCGTCGAGCTAGGCCGGTGGCTCTAACCAATATTACAATGTCAGTAAGTTAATAATATTAATAATATAGAAAATGCACCCCAATGGGACATTGATGAACAAATTGTCACTAGCACCAGACATAATGTTCTACAGTACATACCAGTCTTCAAATAAAATATAACAAAATATCACTAACACTAATAAAATTAGTGTAGGCTAAAAATTGGAAAGGTGGTGCCTATATTAAAAAGGGCGATGTTAATGAGCATTTTCTTGCGACGAAGAGTAATACTCCTTTACGGATGTGTATGACGGTTAGCCCCTAGGGATAAACAGTCCCTGTTATCTTAGGGGTTGTGAATCATCCGAAACTATGGGGGAATCCTCGCTGTTAATGGTTTCTCTGACTCTCTCGCTCTCTTATTTCCTCTATGGATAAATTATTCAGCAGTTTATAGCAGTGTTAAAGTAATGCATGAATATCCTATTGATTTTTTTCTGTTACTATTCCATATCTCATTTTATATCCTACAAAATTCTTAAGTCTACCATGTTCAACAGTGCATTTACTTTGGCAATGTAATTCCTAATTTACTTTCTCTTTCAAATTACAGAAACTGACACACCTTTAACCAATTGTCTACATCCCATCTTTCCAGCTAAAGATTCGGATTCAGACCTTCCAAATCTCTACGATTTTCAGTGGAGCATGTGGTGTGAAAATATGATGTAGCGTTGCATAGGTATCATAGAATAAAACATGACGAAGTTTGAGTGCTGGTTTGGTTAAGCCATTTTTACGGTCTCAATGTGTTAAATACAAATTTCGTTTGGCAGAAACGGCAGGTAACTTTTTTTCTGTAGTCCTCTCAATCTTCGATAAAAGAAAAGGACTTCATAATGAGCCGTGAAGATACAACACATATCTCAAATTATAAATATCCACGGTCACTCAATACTCGTACGTTGGGCTTATATGCCAGGGACTCGGGTTCGTCCCGGTCAATCCATTCTGAATTTATAACCTTCTTAGGTAAATAAATTTTATATAACGTTCTTATTGAACTGAACCAGAATATTGTACGAAATGGAACTATAAAAATTGGAGATTTATCTTTCGAAGAGGTGGAAAAATTCAAATATCTTGGAGCAACAGTAACAAACATAAATGACACTCGGGAGGAAATTAAACGCAGAAGAAATATGGGAAATGCGTGTTATTATTCGGTTGAGAAGCTTTTGTCATCTAGTCTTCTGTCAAAAAATCTGAAAGTTATAATTTATAAAACAGTTATGTTACCGTTTGTTCTGTATGGTTGTGAAACTTGGACTCTCACTTTGAGAGAGGAACAGAGATTAAGGGCGTTTGAGAATAAGGTTCTTAGGAAAATATTTGGGGCTAAGAGGGATGAAGTTACAGGAGAATGGAGAAAGTTACACAACGCAGAGCTGCACGCATTGTATTCTTCACCTGACATAATTAGGAACATAAAATCCAGACGTTTGAGATGGGCAGGACATGTAGCACGTATGGGCGAATCCAGAAATGCATGTAGAGTATTAGTTGGGAGGCCAGAGGGAAAAAGACCTTTGGGGAGGCCGAGACCTAGGTAGGAAGATAATATTAAAATGGATCTGAGGGAGGTGGGATATGATAGTAGAGACTGGATTAATCTTGCTCAGGATAGGGACCAATGGCGGGCTTATGTGAGGGCGGCAATGAACCTCCGGGTTTCTTAAAAGCCAGTAAGTAAGTAAGTATTCTTATTGAATTTGGTATTCCCAAGAAACTTACTTACTTACTTACTTACTTACTTACTTACTTACTTACTTACTGGCTTTTAAGGAACCCGGAGGTTCATTGCCGCCCTCACATAAGCCCGCCATTGGTCCCTTCCCTGAGCAAGATTAATCCATTCTCAATCACCATATCCCACCTCCCTTAAATCCATTTTAATATTATCTTCCCATCTACGTCTCGGCCTCCCTAAATGTCTTTTTCCCTTCGGCCTCCTAACTAACACTCTATATGCATTTCTGGATTCGCCCATACGTGCTACATGCCCTGCCCATCTCAAACGTCTGGATTTAATGTTCCTAATTATGTCAGGTGAAGAATACAATGCGTGCAGTTCTGTGTTGTGTAACTTCCTCCATTCTCCTGTAACGTCATCCCTCTTAGCCCCAAATATTTTCTCTAAGCACCTTATTCTCAAACGCCCTTAACCTATGTTCCTCTCTCAAAGTGAGAGTCCAAGTTTCACAACCATAAAGAACAACCGGTAATATAACTGTTTTATAAATTCTAACTTTCAGATTTTTTGACAGCAGACTGGATGATAAAAGATTCCCAAGAAACTAGTTCGATTAATTAAAATGTGTGAGTAAAACGCACAGGAGAGTTCGTATAGGCCAGTTTTTGTCTGACGCTTTTCCAATTCACTGTGGGCTAAAGCAAGGAGATGCACTATCACCTTTACTTTTTAACTTTACTCTAGAATATGTCATTAGGAAAATTCAGGAAAACAGAGAGGGTTTGGAATAAAACGGGTAACATCAGCTGCTTGCTTATGTGGATGACGTCAATATGTCAGGAGAAAATCTACAAACTATAAGGGAAAACACGGGAATTTTACTTGCAGCAAGTAAAGAGATAGGTTTGGATGTAAACCCCGAAAAGACAAAGTATCAAAGTCTATCAAATATCGATGTATCTACTTAAACCCTATTAAATAACCGTTTAATATAAAATAGGGTGTTGCATAGTTATAAAAATAATACTCTCAGCTATAACATGAATTTTTGTTGGAATGTCTATCATAAGTCATTTCACATTTATGCCCTTTGAAACTGGCAATTTTTTAGGATTGAAGATAAATTTAAAGCACTGAAGCAAGAAAATTAATTGGCTTTAACTAGAACGTCCTTCACACAATAAATTATCTCATACCTCTCTATAAATATATATATATTTTTTCGAGGAATTACACAGTTGTAAGGTTTTTTGCTATCCGATTTTACATAGAATGTCCCATACGTATCATAAGGAGACGATGAAATAGTTGTGATATTACAGAGGGCACCGAGAAACACGGAGGAAATCCAAGGTTGATTCATTCTTTCTGTCTACCCTAAATCTTGAACTCTCTTGACTACGAGATAAATTTATTATCATAGCCTTTTTATTGCGGCTTTTATTTAAATTTAGGTTTTTTTATCATCATATTACATTGGATTTGTTGTATTTTTCCTTACGTTTTCCCTGTTAACTATTTGTACTAATTTAATTGCTTATAGTATATTCCAGTCTTTAGATCTGTATTTTACTTTTTTTTTCTATTAGCCTATGCTATTATTTTCATTTTGTACAGTGCCAACTCTTGTTATGTTATTATTTTCTGTACAGATGCGTTTCCAATTCACTGTAGGCTAAAGCAAGGAGATGCATTATCACCTTTACTTTTTAACTTTGCTCTAGAATATGCTATTAGGAAAATTCAGGAAAACAGAGAGGGTTTGGAATAAAACGGGTGACATCAGCTGCTTGCTTATGTGGATGACGTCAATATGTCAGGAGAAAATCCACAAACTATAAGGGAAAACACGGGAATTTTACTTGCAGAAAGTAAAGAGATAGGTTTGGATGTAAACCCCGAAAAGACAAAGTATCAAAGTCTATCAAATATCGATGTATCTACTTAAACCCTATTAAATAACCGTTTAATATAAAATAGGGTGTTGCATAGTTATAAAAATAATACTCTCAGCTATAACATGAATTTTTGTTGGAATGTCTATGATAAGTCATTTCACATTTATGCCCTTTGAAACTGGCAATTTTTTAGGATTGAAGGTAAATTTAACGCAATGAAGCAAGAAAATTAATTGGCTTTAACTAGAACGTACTTCACACAATAAATTATCTCATACCTCTCTATAAATATATATATATATATATATATATATATATATATATATTTTTTTTTTTTTTTTTTCGAGGAATTACACAGTTGTAAGGTTTTTGCTACCCGATTTTACATAGAATGTCCCATACGTACAATTAGGAGATGATGAAACAGTTCTGATATTACAGAGGGCACCGAGAAACAATGAGGAAATCCAAGGTTGATTCATTGTTTCTGTCTACCCTAAATCTTGAACTCTCTTGACTACGAGATGAATTTATTATCATAGCCTTTTTATTGCGGCTTTTATTTAAATTTAGATTTTTTATCATCATATTACATTGCATTTGTTGTATTTTTCCTTACGTTTTCCTTGTTAACTATGTGAACTAATTTAATTGCTTATAGTATATTCCAGTCTTTAGATCTGTATTTTACTTTTTTTTTTCTATTAGCTTATGGTATTATTTTCATTTTGTACAGTGTCAACTCTTGTTATGTTATTATTTTCTGTACAGATGCGTTTCCAATTCACTGTGAGCTAAAGCAAGGAGATGCACTATCACCTTTACTTTTTAACTTTGCTCTAGAATATGCCATTAGGAAAGTCCAGGATAACAGAGAGGGTTTGGAATTGAACGGGTTACATCAGCTGCTTGTCTATGCGGATGACGTGAATATGTTAGGACAAAATCCACAAACGATTAGGGAAAACACGAGAATTTTACTGGGAGCAAGTAAAGAGATAGGTTTGGAAGTAAATCCCGAAAAGACAAAGTATATGATTATGTCTCGTGACCAGAATATTGTACGAAATGGAAATATAAAAATTGGAGATTTATCTTTTGAAGAGGTGGAGAAGTTCAAATATCTGGGAGCAACAGTAACAAATATAAATGATACTTGGGAGGAAATTAAACACAGAATAAATATGGGAAATGCCTGTTATTATTCGGTTGAGAAACTTTTATCATCCAGTCTGCTGTCGAAAAATCTGAAAGTTAGAATTTATAAAACAGTTATATTACCGGTTGTTCTTTATGGTTGTGAAACTTGGACTCTCACTTTGAGAGAGGAACATAGGTTAAGGGTGTTTGAGAATAAGGTTCTTAGGAAAATATTTGGGGCTAAGAGGGATGAAGTTACAGGAGAATGGAGAAAGTTACACAACACAGAACTGCACGCATTGTATTCTTCACCTGACATAATTAGGAACATAAAATCCAGACGTTTGAGATGGGCAGGGCATGTAGCACGTATGGGCGAATCCAGAAATGCATATAGAGTGTTGGTTGGGAGACCGGAGGGAAAAAAGACCTTTAGGGAGGCCGAGACGTAGATGGGAAGATAATATTAAAATGGATTTAAGGGAGGTGGGATATGACGATAGAGAATGGATTAATTTTGCTCAGGATAGAGACCAATGGCGGGCTTATATGAGGGCGGCAATGAACCTCCGGGTTCCTTAAAAGCCAGTAAGTAATATGTTAGTATTTTGTTGCCTCATAGTTTGTTAAATTTTACTGCTTGTGTATTTTGTGACCTGCTATAGCTCGCGCAAGAAACGATTACCGAAAACCAGTGGTGGCATTACTGTCTGTTTTGACATGTGTATGTAGGCACGACGAGGGGGCGAGAGGTGCGGGCCAATGGAAGTACTGTCTCTTCCAAGAAGATGAACAAATGAGGACGTCGCTGCGGAAATAAAGAACGTAGCAAGAGAAAAATTCGAAGCTAATTAAACGCGCAACATTTGTTGACGAATTAAATAATGATACCGTGCGATACAAACACGTATTCACATGCAATGGAACTACTGTACTCCAACCACGAGAAAGTCTCCGCGGAATGAGACGCAGCGGGGTGATGCTGTGAATGAATGTTGATGTCCTAAGATGTCATAAGGTCACACACGTGGTTAAGCCTCGTTCACACTTTTCAAGTAACTTGAATTCAAGTCACTTGAAAGAAGAACTTGAAAAGTGTGAACTATGTTTCAAGTTGACTTGAAATCAATTAACGGCTTGAATTCAAGTTTCAAGTGAAGTTGGGTCCCTTTCTACTTTTTACTTGACTTGAAAAGTGTGAACGTCACTTGATAACTTGAATTCAAGGAGAAAAGAGCGGGAATTTAAATTAACAGCTATTTTAAGAGCGTTAAATTAACAGCTGATTGGTTTTCAGTTCTACTAGGAACGTAAAAATAATAGGAAACAGCAGTAAGTGAAATAATAACCAAATATTTGAGTTTCTGAAGTTGTATAACATTCACGAAGGCCTGCGGATTATAGAAACTGCAAAGTTTCGTGATAGAAATGCAAAGGAAGCTGCAAAGAAAGAAAGAGTTCATTGAAGAACTGAACAGCAGAGATTTTAACGTGGACACAGATGAGATAACCTATGAAAAATAATACAAAACTATTAAACTGTAGATAGAAAAGAAGTGAGGAAGATATGAGGGATTAAGAAGAGAAGAGCGTTGCTTGAAGGGATGATATTTATCGCCGAAACTGGCATGGTTCAATGTGGTTGATAGATTTTTGTGGGGGAATTGTAACAGCTTCAAGATAATCATTTTCAATTATGGTAAATCAGACTCGCTTATGTTTTATTACATTTGCGATAAGAATTATTAAATCTGCTTGAAGATTTCACTTATTCTATTTGTAATAGTCAATGGTCGTGTATTTCTCTTATTAATCTAATTCCTAACCCATACTGAACAACGCGTTTTCCATTTCTTCAATATATTTATCACATCCTTGGCACGGAGACTTGCTACTACAGAAATTCCTAATTGCACAACATCCATGGACGCCATTTTATCCTACTTGAAAACAAAATAACTTGCATATGTCTGAACGGCGGCTTGAATTCAGGTACTTGAAATCACGTGATTTGAATTCAAGTTACTTGAAAAATGTGAACGAGGCTTTAGACATATCTCCATTGGCTATCTCTCAAAGCACAAACAATAACACTGATGCACACATACTTATACTACCCTATTTACAAAATTAGATCACGGTTAATCTCCTGGACTTTTAATCCCTCCATACAGCAAGTAGCACACGCAGGAGAGCGCATGATTTTTAAACTGACGTTATAACGGCAGTATTATCTATCTGCTTCGCTCCAATAGATGACGCAATAGTAAGCACATTCCTTTCACGGTTTATCTCCTGGTTGGAGAACAGTAACTATAATCTTTTCGCTGTAAGAAAAATCCTAATGTAAACAATAGCACGTGATTGAAGTGAGGCTTCATTGGCCGCTGTTTGGCGCCATAGATTCTCAGTACGTGTTCCCGCCTACTGTTGTACATTCTGTTTCATGTTAAACAATTCCCGTTACTCGTCAAGTAGGCCTAACCTCACTACTATGCATTCATTTGTTTAGGAAACATTTACTTTATAATTACTACAATTAAATTATTTTTAAGTCTTATGTCTTCACAATGGATATTTGAGGATACAGAAGCCATACTTCAATACTAGCTTACGTGAACAACAAACTACGAGCTCAAGTGACGCCAGCTTGTTACAAGAACAGACTACCTCAGTATTACTGTTGGTATTCATCCGCGTTCATAGTACATAACAAAATATAAAAGTAGCTTTTCTTTTATATGGCGTTTTACACAAGAGTGAAGTTAAATGTTTCATCGTAGTTAACAACTGTAACTCAATTTTTTATTTTCAAATAATACAAGATTGTGGTTTCCAAATACGAACTATATTTTCCTGCGTCATGTGAGTGTTTCGACTGGGAGCCAATCACGGGTGTGACAGCAACGTGCTTATGTTTACATTAGGATTTTTCTTACAGCGAAAACAATATAAGTCGTAATGTAACTATCACAACGCAAGACTGATGCTATCGTTGTTATTTCTCTTCCGACTGTACTCTTGAATATTATTCAAGCTATCTTGTGACCTTTCCTGTCGGCCGCTCTTCCTTATCGCTTGTTCCATTCGCTTTCCTTCCGTCGATATTACCTGCTTGCGAGATAGAGTGTAAGAAAAGGCACCATGGCCTTCTTTCTGCCAATATAAATAAATAAATAAATAAATAAATAAATAAATAAATAAATAAATAAATAAATAAATAAATAAATAAATTAATATTCTTACAGATATTTAAAGGAACCTATTGTAGGCAATTCGTTATCTCGTGAAACCTATCTGGGCGTAAGGAGAAGCAGAAAGTGGACTGACAAGGGAAGGGTTTCGGCTCGAACAGGAACACAACCTTAATAAATGAATCATTCCAAGGCTAGGACATGGAATGTATGCTCATTCCACCTAAAAAAACTAAATATTTCCAGCCTCTGGATATCTATTTCCTTAGACAATACAAAATATATGCTCGGGGGATAACAGATTGCATAAGGACTCTTGCTGAGAATCCAGAACTTAACTTGGAAAATCGAGTGTTTATAATGAAAATGCACTCTGTTATTCATAATCAGTTGTCTGCTCCAGTATACCGCCCTATGCTTCAGTATTCCTGGCAGTCATCTGGTTACGTGAATCCTGAACAAGTCTCGGACTTCAAAAATGTAATTCAGGTGCCATTTGATTTTTCAGCACTGGAGTGTGGTTCAGAAGATTGTTCAGGTGTTGCTTCTGCGTGTTGTGCTTATTGCTCTGCTCCATGCTGCTTCATGCATTTTATAGAGGATTTTTTTTTATTTTAGTAGGTTATTTTACGACGCTTTATCAACAGCTTATGTTATTTAGCGTCTGAATGAGATGAAGGTGATAATGCCGGTGAAATGAGTCCGGGGTCCATCACCGAAAGTTACCCAGCATTTACTCATCTTGGGTTGAGGGAAAAACCCGGAAAAAACCTCAACCAAGTAACTTGCCCCGACCGGAAATCGAACCCAGGCCACCTGTTTCGCGGCCAGACGCGCTGACCGTTACTCCACAGGTGTGGACTTCCTCATGTACATTTTTAAAGAAGTGTATTGACCAATACCAACCAAACGGAGAGTTACACAAATGAATGCTTTTTACGGTCTTCATCACCTTTGAGGTAAGCCTATGTACAAATTTTTAACCAAAAATTCCTGTTCGAGCCGAAACCCTTCCCTTGTGAGAAGCTCCCCTCCTTTGCAGCGCTTCTACTAGCTCACTCACCCCCACCATAAGATTCTCACTATAAGTTATGGCGCACGCAAGCATTTGATTTAACGAGATAACGAATGACCTATACATTTCTCTGATCAGAAACAGCTGACCGAGCTATAGCAGGCTCTGAGTATTGTACTGTAAAATTAAGACAATTCGTTCTGTTATCTTTTTCGTCAAATCAAGTGTTTGTATAACGCACAGATTTCCTTGAAGTGCGAGTTTAAGTAAACCTCGCCTTATGAGGAAAAGATAATCCCCATATTTTTATTTGTTATAGGCTATTAACAATCAAGAGCACTTAGATTACAGAAATATTTCTTTCAGGAAATAGGCAGTGAAATACATCACTGCTTGTCTGTCAATCAAGCATGGGTGTTGTTCTAAAGATAATACTGTTTCTTTGCTTTGTACAGGGACATCACTTTATTTTTACCAACATTTTTAACATTAACCTGGCTATACTCGGAAACACTGTTGCCCCCTTCCATTACAGGAGTTTGATGTTACTAGTGCAATATGTAAACAAATAATTTTACTAGGTATAGGAGGAGAGAAAAGTAGTGTATCCATTTATGTTGTAGGGAAATACGATATTACGATTTTCAGTTTGATCATCACTTTTACGGAATTTATCAAAATACAGTAGAGTAGTAACATTTTTTTTTCAAAAACTCAACTTTTCAGGCGGCTATGTTCGTTATGTAATGTCTACTTTATTTAGCATATTAATTATTGATGTTATCATACAATATAGAGAGTGCATTTAAATTGAGGGGCTCATAAGTAAAGGGCTGTAAGTGCACTTAAGTTACTTTTGAGAAAATGGGATTTAAATATTTAAGCTTTCGTAAAATCGGTGAAATTTTTTTATTTAAATTTTAATGTGTGATGCGATTAAAATATCCCTTTGCCACTAAAATTTTAGATACTTTAGCTTACACTGGATGCACTTAACTCATGTTATTACAAATGTCACTAGCAGTCCTTTGCTTCTAGCCACCTCAATTCAAAAAACCTAATCTGAATTTTTAAACAAGTTGCTGAAAATGGTTGCCGTTAATTACAATGCAGGCTTCAATTCAGTACGTATATTATTAAAAACATATTAAAGCATATTCTCTGAAATTGAATTTATCGTTTCTTGAATATCATTTTTTAGTACGATATTATTAATATATGTTCTTTCTTCTATAGAAAACGCAATCATATTTATGAAACACACTATACACTGCAGTGTTTACTTCACTGCTTGAAGACTTCGAATGCAACAGCGGCCGTAAGTTTGTGTGTCTGACGGGAGCAAGGACATTAGTGAAGGGGTGAGAGTGAAGTACATTCAGAAATGCAGGTACAATAAAAATGTAAGTAAAAATAAAATGATGTCCCTGTATAATGAACAAATACCGTGCAACTGTTCTGCAACAAAACTCAGCTAACACTGAGAAATGTCAACCTACAGCATATGTAAGAAGAATTTCTCGCAATATATGCAACATCAGAAATAGCTGTCATTTATGTGCATTGAATTACATTAGCTCATAAAATAAGTTATTACTTTTTCGTATAGGTTTTATCTCAAATTAAATACACATGTACTAGTCGTTAAAACTTAACTGAAGAATATTGCTGGAGAATCTTTAATGTATTGTAAATATTCATAATTTAAATATGTATGTCACTGTTATATTGATTAAGGCTGGCTGAGTGGAAGAGAAGGCTTATGACCTTAACTCTGCCAGCGAAAATAAAACATTCTATTCTAAGCTCAGACTCTGAGTTCAGTAGCTTTGCACCACGCCGGTGCGGTGGTTTAAACAACTTCGCAGGAAAATTTGCATTTATAAAATATTCATTTACAACATGGTCATCAATCACTGTTACCACAACCGTTGTCATCGTCGTCGTCGTCGTCATCATAATCATCACCATGTTAATCGTCAATATTACTATTACCATCATCTTCATCATCATAATCACCATTATCACTATCCTCATCACTATTGTGATTGTCATTGTCATAAAAAATATGATCACCATTATCAATAACATCACCGTCATTACCAACGTCATCATCGTAATTGCCAGGATTACTATCAACATTAAGACTGCTGTCACCTCCCTCGTCACTATCATCATCAAGTCACCATAAGTCAGTCATCATTATCATAATTCTCACTATCATTACCATATTTTTTTCCGTCACAATTACCATCACCATTACAATTTGCATCACTATTGCCGTCATCGTAACCATTATATCATCGTATTCGTCACTGTTACAACCAATCGTTATCATCATCCACCATTTCCATCACCGTCATCGAACAATTACCATTACCATTATCGTCACAGTCACTAACATATCCGATTTTATACGACTAGAGGAACCAAAGTGTTTCACAAGCACAGCTCTTAGCCATGGTACCTATTTTGGTCCAAGGTTATATAATAAAATAATTGAAAAATACCCAAATTTGGAAAATTTTAGTATCAGAAATTTAAAAAATAGCGTTAGGAATTTAATTGTTAAAGAATATATGTTGATTTAATATGTGTATGTATTTGTATGATTTAAATTGTTAAAATGGAAATTGTATTTTTAAAGTTAATTTATTCTTATAATTTCTTTTTCTTGACCCACTTTGTGTCAAATAATTATCTTTGTTTGTGGTAAGTATGTGTTTAGATAACTCCCTGAGCACGAGTTTTTACTCCTTCAGGGAAGAATTAAGACTGTATTTTTGTACAAGTTATTTTACTAACAATAAACAATTTTAATCGTCGTCATAACCATCATCATTATCACAATAATAATCTCATCTTTACCAATGTTACAATTACCGTAATCATCACCATTACCATCATCACCACCATCGTCCCGTCGTTATCACCACCATTAGCGTTACCATGACCATAGTCACCATCACCATTACAATTATCATCGTCGTTATAGACACCATTACCATTACCATCGTCATTATCGTCACCATTACCATTACCATCATCTCCATCACCACCGTCGTTATCGTCACCATTACAATCACCATCAGCTTCATTACCGTTACCATTACCTTCAACATCACAAACGTCGTTATCGTCACCATTACCATCACAGTCACCTTCATCGTTACTATTATCATCATCACTTTCACTATAGTCGTTATCATTAGCATCTCCGTTACCATTACCATCACTGTCACCATCGTCATCGTCACCATTACTGTTACCATTACCATTGCCAATACCTTTATCATTTCATTACCATCGCCATCACCTAAAACTGTATGTCTAATGGCCAAATAAATTGAATTGAATTGAATTGAAAAGTATTCTCGAGAACTGAGCTTTTGGATTGCTCCATCTTTCCTCTTGTAAAGGTTATGAACCAACATTGAAGATTCAAGAGTGACCGAACTCTGCTAATGTGTGGCAAACATGCGCAAGATCTATGCTTGAAAGAACGCAGAAAGACTTGAGGCACACCCCAATTCTAATGAAAAGGATATAAATTTGCACATAATGCCGCCAATCGCATCCGTATTCTCTTAGAAAACTGCAGAGATTTCTTCAATATCGTATTCTAAGAACTCACTTTTACACTTCACTCGTATAATGTTGAAATTCGTGATAGATTTTAACGCATGACGTACTTTTTGGGCTATTCCTGATAATACAAAACTTTCGTTAACTATCTTGTAGGCTGTGACATTTCCTAATTCTGACTGATAACACAAATGCTTTATCATTATATTTCGTTAGCTTAGAGACAAAGAACAACTTTATTTTTGTCAAATTCATTGTACACGAAAATTAGTTGTCAGTAAATACCAACGTAACTCTGTGTGATAAAGGGATTATCGGTACATATTCGTTGTTATCTATTTGATCAGAGAAGTATAAATAAAAAACTAAGCAATTTAAGACAGCTTATATTCGCCGGACTGTATTTCTGAGGTATAGACGTGAACTTAAGTCTGACATCTTCGAACACAAGTTTTCTGGTATAATTATTAACCAAAGTTCTTTGCTCAGTTGTGAACGCAAGTTTCCTACACGGTTCATACACAAGTCATCTGAAGCAGTCACATCCAAGCTTCAGGTATACGGGGATCCAGTTCGACTTCTTATTGCATAACTTTATTGGTGAGTTTCAAATTTATATTTAATTTTTATTGCATCTGTCAAATAGCCTAGAATTAAAGAAACTTTCACAAAAACGTTAAGTTTATCTGGTTAGAAGGAAAACAAACTTTATCCCAAAGCTGATGCTGTTCCATTAGCATAGACCTACTAATTACATAAGTTATACAGGGACATCATTTTATTTTTACTTCAATTTTTATTGTACCTGAGTTTTTGAATGTACTTCACTCCCACCCCCTCTACTAATAAACTTCCAACCGTTCACGACACAGAGCAGAGGGCACGTAAGCAGTACTGAGTTATTGAGTATAGTACGTTCCAGAAATATGTTCGCGTTTTCCAGCGACGAAAGAGCTTTCAATATTGAATCATATTTTCGCACAGGTACTGTCGCCCGTTTGCCTACGTCGCATCCCGGTTTCGCCCACCTGCTTCTGTTCGCCCTTCTGTAAAGTCTAGTAGCTGGGCTATCTTAGCTCTTTTCTGAAAACATTAATTTCTGTTAGGAATTGGACGTCTACCTAATATTATACAAGTGTTTAAAATAACTTAAATAAAAGGGCCTCGTTAAGTAATTAACTGTCACGTGATTTCCCCCCCCCTTTCTACGACCCTGCGACAAAACCACTTGAACGGACAGTAGATAGCATTTCTGAGTAATTTTATCTTTTCGGATCGGGCAGAAGTGAAGATTGAATTTATAGTACGTAAGGTACTCTTTTATAGAGTAGGTACAGAATTATTACAACATGAGTGACTCGTACGAAGGATGAAACTGGTAATTGGAATTAGGTACAATAGTCTATAGTGTGATAATATGCACAAAAGAACTGAAGCCTGTATCGAAATGAACGGCCACCATTTTCAAAAATGTGTTTAAATATCCATATTATGATTATTTTTCAATGTAACTTCATTCTCTATATTGTACGCTAATGTGCTGTAACAGTACAATATACACTGCGTAATTAATACGTCAGAATGGATAGCTCAATTCATGAGTAAAAACACTAAGTGTTAATACAGTACAGTATTTTGATTAATCAAAAACCTAATGAAAATTATCAAACTCAAAATTGCGATATTTCCTAGTTTACATAAATGGATGAACTACTTTTCTTCCCTCCTATACCTAGTAAAGTGATTTCTATTTTACGCCAGTATCATCGAACTCCAGTCGCGGAAGGGGTAGCAAACGGTGTTTCCTGTTTCAATCGTTAATAGAAAGGTATAGCCAGATTAATATTAAAAATGTTAGTAAAAATAAAATGATGTTCCTGTACTTGCAATAATATCGTACAATTACAATTAATTAAAGTTTGCAATATGAATCAAATTAGTAAAGTAAAATCTAATTTTAAAAAATATGGTAATGAATTATATGAATAGAATATATTAGGGCAGTGGTTCCCGAACTTTTTGAAGACGCGACCTACAGTTGGACGAGACTTTTGTTTTCAACTTCCTAATTACCGTACCGGAACTTAACCCCATTCGAAAAAATATAAATCCCTAAAAAATCGAAAACAGCAAACAATAATTTTATCCAAAACCAATTAATACCGCCCTAAGAACTACCAAAATAGAAGTGCATGATCCAACAAAGACACTAAATATTATGTAAACATAATTTCTGGTACTTCAAATTATTACCACCTTGGCGCTGTTGTAATATTTCAATACAAATCGAAAATGATGCTTGCAATATCTGTTATCCACTATGCTAAGTTGTTTATCTTTATTTTTTGGACTTCTAATCTGTTCGAAAGAGCAATCTTTTCATAGCCAGATATTATAAATGCAATATAATAACATCCCGAGCTTATAAAAGAAGTTGTAACGTTTTTAATAACATTCACAAAAACTCGTATTTATGCAAAATAAGTTTCTCGCCATCAAAGCAAAAGAATGAAATCTCTTGAACTTGAAAAATGTCACTGTGTGTATTGAGTACCGAGAAGCTACTTTCTGAAAACTAGGCACATATTTTATTGCATCCATAATTTTTTACTTTGTAACTACTGACACTTTTTTTTTTGTTTTCATGTTCAAAATCGGGGTTCGATCCCAGGTGGTGACAGGATTTTTTCTCGTTGCCAACTTTCAGGACGACCCCGAGGTTCACTCAGCCTCCTATAAAATTGAGTACCGGGTCCTTCCCGGGGGTAAAAGGCGGTCAGAGCGTGGTGCCGACCACACCACCTCATTCTAGTGCCGAGGTCATGGAAAGCATGGTGCTCTACCTCCATGCCCCCCCAAGTGCCTTCATGGCATGTTACGGGGATACCTTTACCTTTTACCTTTTTTCATGTTCAAAATTGTTTGTTTCTTCTAAATTTATGTTATTACTCGACCAAGGCAAGTGGAGCCGCGGGCATAATGTGAACTATCGCGATGCGGTATTACGAACGCAGGAGCAGTAGCGCCACGGCTACGGGCTGCAGGACTCCACTGGCCTTGATTGAGTAATAGTGAGGAATACTTTCTTTTATTTTGTAAATCATTTCGCGACACCCCTCAATTCTTTACACGACCCTGCTTGGGGGTCGCGACTCAAATGTTGGCAACTACTGTATTAGAATGTTTTCACACATGGCTTTCAATTTATCTTCCTCCAAGGCGAAACTTTGTAATACGTTAAAGCAGCTTTCGATGGTGTACCTCAGCGACTAAAGAGGAGTCCATAAATAAGAAAATTTCATTGTCCATATTGATGGAATAATCTTTAGTTATAATACTCTTCGCATTCCTATAACTTACAGGCTTTCTTCTTTTCTAACGCAACTGATCAGGATTATTTTTAAAACTTTATATTAGAGTCAACAATTATAAACGTTGAGATATTTTTAGGGAAAGCTATTATATGGCTATTTAAATCGTAGACCAATCAAAGCACTGATATAATTTAATGAGCTTATAAATATTTTACGATAAAATATAAGCACATCCAGTGACAGTGTATAAATACGGCAACTTTAGCTTCGTTTCTTGATGATTTTTTTTGTTAGGGACATTCCTAATGCACAATCGCGTTTTTAAATTTCTTTAGCTGATTTTGTAAATCATGTCCAACCTCAGAATATTAATAATAATGTACTGTGCAACAGAGTTTACAAGCGTTTGTAATCTTTCACTTACGATATTTAAATAAATGCTAATTTGTAATTTATTAACATTATGAAACAAGACTTTAGCCATAAATAATATAATTTAAGAAGGTAGAGTGGCGGTAGACACTTCCTTCAATGAGGCCCAATTTTTACTAGAGGCGAATCTTAAGAAATTTCAACAACTTTATTGTGTAAGTTTACCGATGAGTTCCATATTTATGTTACGAATAGAAATTTGTGTTGAATCTGTCCAGTACAATTCAAGAAACCATCGAAAAAGAGTCAACTTTATTTGGTAAGGTAAGCATTAACTTACAATGAAATTTATTTTGTGCGAGATCGTGCGTATTTGCTTGTTTTCCGCACAGAACCAATACGCGGTAAGTGTGAAATACCACATTCAGTATTCCCAACGTAACACACATAACAATTTCCTTCTTCTTACCGCTTAAGCGCGACATTCATTTTACTGCTTTAGACTTTTAACATATTATTTTTAGAGACGTTTAACATAGTAATAATTATAAATTGGAAACTTACCACTGCAATTTCACCTAAATTGCACTGTTAATTATTGTTTTTAAATATTTGCAAAAATTAAGTAAAGTCTACTACTCCACGAAACTTATTGCATTCCTGATACAAGTAACATTAAGGAGACCGTGAAAAAATCGACAAGATTCCAGATGCCGATGTTATTACTGCAATATGTTATATAAATAATATTGTTAAAATATTAAAATGAAAAATAAATCATTACATAACCTTACCGTTTGTTTTAAGTTCGCATTTATAGACTGGGGGGGGGGGGGAGACAGACGTATATCACGGCCTGCTGGAGTGTAGTAAACACAGAAAAACATTTTATAGCAACAATGTTGAAGAAAGATATTTTGGTTTTCCGAATTTGCCGTCATTAAACAGAAACCAACATGGAGATTTCATTGCAACTAATTAGAAATTCGTCTTTCAGGTATGTAATAAACGATCTTCGCACAAAATAATGTACGATACACGAGCGGTATGTTTGTTTTCATGTTCTCGGAAATTAAAAAAGCTCAACTACGTTTCACTTTTTCAATCTTTTCCTCGACCATGAAAATGTCAACATACCGCTCCTGTAACGTATATTACTATTTCATTTGTGTTCAGAGAATGCTAAGTATTGGACAATCAATCGAGACACAAACAAGATTATGGTATTACAGTTTTATAAACATGCAATTAAAACTAATATACTAAATCACTTTTAACATAGTAATTAACAATTTAGTATTAATTAATATATCATTTTTGCTAATTTTCAATATTTTTCTATACGAATAATAGGAATGCATTTACTAATATTCTGTAAATGGCCGATCACAAAGGGTGTCGTAGATTTGTCAACACTGGTACATTTTAAACGAGCATAACGTCATCGACAGCCAATGCCAGTGAACCAGTGTCTGTTTTGTGATTCACTGCAGCAAATAAGAAGAAATGGATTAGGATTAGAGTGTAACATTTATTGTCAACAAAAAGTACGAAAATGCATAGTCTACATAAGAATAACGGGTATTCGTGCAGTGTTGTACGTCCCTGATCCGCTAATTCTAAGCCTCTCCTCCAGTTTCATTACCAGAAGACCAAAACAGCAATTCTGGACTAGCGGTTAACAATGTCCATCACACAGAGTTGCGTTTACGCTGGAAAATGTATTAAACTCCAAAATTGACAACAGCAGAGAGAAAAAAACTCGCAGCGCATTAAGCGGTTCCAGGTGGCAGCCAGTGGAGTGTAGAGGAGTGTAATTAGAATGGAGCAGGATGCTGCGGCATGTGGTGTCAAGTCTGATTCCCAGGCTACAGGCACTTTTTGCTGTCTTCCTCTTAACCACATCATACAGGGGTGTCCGGGACTAGACATAATATTGCGCATTGAAATGTAAACATTGATTTTAATAATACTGTTGTACGACCGTCACTTAGGTCGCACTGTTTGCTAACCGGATGGCTACTGGGTTCGACTTCCGCTCATACTTATCAGGATTTCTGACACCACCATTTTACTCAACAATGGAAACGATTTTACTGGAAGAGCTGGAGCTCTCAGGCAGGGACGTCGCTGGGGGGGGGGGGGTGCGAAAGGGTGCGCAAGCACCCCATAAAAATCGGGGCACCCCTTTCCGCACCCCAAAGGGCAATTTATTAACAAAATACTAGGCATAAATTATTTTGAAGCACTAAAACAAACAAACGATTTCTTGGATGTGAAAAAACTACGTCCCATAGTGTATCGTAATGGATGTGATCAACAACAACAACAACAATAATAATAATAATAATAATAATAATAATAATAATAATAATAATAATAATAATAATAATAATAAAAATAAACAGATGTATAGTATGCGCGCAAGTGCATGAAAGAACATTTTGGATTTTTTATGTAGGGGAGACTGTTGTACCTTTAGCATAGTATACCTTTGAACATTTTTTGTTTTTTATTTTTTGCTACTACCTAGAGGACTCAAACTGAAGTAGATTGTAGGGAAAGCCGCTAAGTAGCTCTGGTCGTAGTTTTGGTTTGATTTAATGCAATGTGTGAGTTCTGTGAACGAAAGAATCTATTTTAGTACCAAAAGTAAACATTTCGTTCATTGATATATGTTATCTAACATAAAACCAGATTGTATTTGTTAATATCTTTCAAGTACGGTGTGTTCCGTATCATCTGGTGAGTATTAACATATTTTAATTTCCATGATTTATTCGAATCTCTAGTTTTTGTAGCCACATTTGTTTAAACGTGCATCCTCTTGTACCTTTGAACACAGAACATCTTGTACCACGGAACATGTTCCAAGGTACATAATACTATTGGCTTTTGCTTTATTTTATTTTAAGATCATGCCACGAACTAAATCTGGAATTAAGAGGTCCCCCAATTGATCCGGATGCCTTGAAGAAAGCTGTTGAAGCAGTTATTGCTCCTCCAGGAAATAAAATCTCAATCAGAGCAGCCTGCTCTGGTTTATGATTGCAAATATATTTTAAATATGATTGTCAGTTCTTACAACTATATTCCCACCTATATTCCATGTATTCCAACTTACAAGAGGGTATGTTCTAAGGCACATGAATCTGTTGTACTTTGAACATATTACATTTTATTTTTTCCATCCTTAATAGATGTGTAGAACAGTAAAATACATACAGGAAGTTGTAAAGGAATCTTCAATAATTATTTAAAGTATTTGTTAATTTAAAAAATATAATTTCCCAAAATTAAAGAAATAAAATGTGAAAAGTGTTTAAAGGTACAACAGTCTCCCCTACCACATTTTTACAATGTATGACTTGAGGCTTTCCCGGCGTTTGATATAGAATAACTCTTCTCGGGTTCTCAGTCAGGTGAGTTGGAGATTAGCTTCCAAGCTTTCGACGGCTAGCTCTGCCATCTTCTTCAGGGATGAAGTGATGTGAGACCACGTCTAGCCTATATACCGGCATATATACCGGCTAGACGTGGCCCCACATCACTTCATCCCTGAAGAAGATGGCAGAGCTAGCCGTCGAAAGCTTGGAAGCTAATCTCCAACTCACATGGCTGAGAACCCGAGAAGAGTTATTCTACACATTTTTACAGCTCGCACCCCATTTTTAAATCTCGCACCCCATCCGCACCCCCTTGCTCTGATCCTGGCGACGTCACTGGTCTCAGGATACTATAGGAAAACTACACGATTACTGAACTTAGTCTCAATTGATTACAAATGAAAACTCTACTTGATTTATTATGAATTTATAAAATGTACATTAAAGTTACTTACAAGATATTTCATGGGCTGACGCTGGCATGACGCTATCTTCTGCTTCTTCACCAAAAAGACCCCCGATTATTCCTCTCCGTAAGAATAAACTAACTACCGAATCTCCTCACCAACACTTTTTATGTTTCGTTATCGGTTTCCCGCCCGGGGTACCGACCACGCCATCCATCAGTTGAAGAATAGTAGACATGAGCTCTCCATTTGCAGTGCAAAGGCTACAAGAACTATAATGCGAAATGAAAAATCACATTCGAATACCAACTAAAACTCATATTGTATTATGATATTTGAGAAGCAACTAATCAAACCCTAAATTGGGTAATGGGCGTTCATGTTTTAATCACAGTAAAAATGTCGAAAAGTGAGGACTCTGGGATTTAAATCTCCGTCACAATATTTAAATTCTGGCATCAAAGTTAAAAAGTCACTGGAGGCACAGTTCATACAGTATCCAGATAGACAACACAACAAAAATTAATCGCCAACACAACATAAAATGAGCAGACATTCGCGTTCCCTTGCTAAAATAAGATTGCTACAATTGCCATATTCCTTGCTGCTCGTATTTTCGTCTCTACACCCTTCATTTTTATTGTCCCTTTCTCTTCCCAAATTAGTTCGATATATGAAGAGTCCACTGCAAGAATGAAGGATGCCACTTTCTTGTCGAAAATGAACCAAGACTGTCAATGCATAGCTTAAGACATATAGAATGTACATAGAGAGTTATAATATTAACACTGATAGTCATTGTCCAGTAATGATTGGAAAATCACAGTTAAGCTTTGAGCGCTAAGAATTTCAAACTTTCAATTGCTTCTCCTGCAAAATGTATTCCAAATGACATCCATCATCCTTGCAGTGGACTCTTCAATTGCATGAATTCGTTAAATGTCCAGCAAACCGCATCAAAACATAAGTCCAATATAAATAGTGTGATGAAATTGGACTGCTACGAACAATCTGCGAAAGATACCTAAAAAAGAATAAAGAAGTGTAGGGGAGACTGGGGTAAAGAGAAAATAAATTACAGAACGTAAATTAGCTTTGTTTTCCTCTCACAATCTTTGCTACTAAAAAGACATTTCCTTCCCCTTTTTAATGCAATCATTACGAATTGTTTACTAATTCAACTTTTTATGCAATCAAGAATTTTTTGTTTGTCTGCACATTGACCACTTTACCCCAGGCCCTGGGTAATGTGGTCCCCCAAAAAATAAAGATACTTCTAAATGAATAATTACAGTTATATTATGAATTTTTTTCGACAAAAATGTATATTAAGCGTTATTATCGAATAGTGCACCATTAATTCACATTGCAAAAAGACAAAAACAAAATATAGTAGTGAAAGTAGAACATAGCACAATGGAAAAAGGAACGCTGCCAACATTCATACACAAAACCTGTGTTAGTTTAAAAAAAATAACATAGCATTGAAAGTAGAATTAGGATAATAAAGAAGTTATCGTAAACATTTCTAAACACAAGCTAGTCTTTGTACGAGATAATATTTTTTTTTTATTTTTTAAGTTAATTTACACAGAAATCACATTTGAAATCGTCGCCGCCATCATCTTCAAACACAGCACATTCCTCGTGAGCCCATTCTAAGCATGATGAACAACGTACCCATCCTTCACCTCCGGTTGACCTGAGATAGCCTATGTGTCCTTACAGAAAATGCACTCCGCATCATCATTATCACTTCCTTCCTCGCTGCTTGTTTCTTCATGAAGAGCGACCTTCGTCGATTTCTGTTGCTGTTTCTTAGTTTCTATGTGATTAGTTTTCATAATATTTCTCCGCACTCCCTTTATTGTGGACTGTTTGTTGTTCTTAGTTTTATCTTTGGCTCCTTTGTCCTCTCTCTCTTGAGCCAATTGATTTTTATACGGATTACTGGTCAGGATTTCAGCAGAACCTGTTTTTCTCTTTTGGGAACGGGCAATAGTGGATTTGGGTGGAGAACTGATATCTTCCAGATTTACTGTGAAGGATGAACTAGGCTGGGGAGAAATTGCTGCAGGAAGAGTGATAATGGAACCATCATTAGGCGTATCTGAGGATGTGGATGAACTGGGTCAACAGGCAAGGTTTCTGAATCGTTAGAAGATTCTGCATGATTGAGAGGCCTGTCAATAGGCAACGATGGAGCGAAATCCGTATCATCAAAAACATCTTGATCAAGAGGATATAATTCACATTTTTTGAAGCCATTTATTGCATTTGTAGGTGTTGCTGCTCGTAGATAAGCCTCTCCAAAAGTTTACTGATCTAAAACTGTGTCTTGGTTCGAGTTCATTACTCTTCTCTTAAGAGCCATTCTTGGAATTCCGAATAATTTGCTGGCTTTTTTTGCAGCCCATTTCACCCTTCCTAACACACCTGATAGCCTCGCGCATTTTTGTTGGACTCCAGCTCTATTGGGAAGTTTTGCGGGGTCGATTTCTAGACATTTTATCTGTATTCTGCAACAACAAAGAAATAGTCACGAATTTAACCATTTCTGGGGCAAAATGGTCCCCTAGAAAAAAATGGGGACCACGTTACCCCGACCGCTCTATTTTAAACAAAGTCATGGCTACGGACGGATACCATCTTGTATAGTTTAGATAAACATTGAAATATGTAGTATAGAACTGGGTCTTACTTGAGCAATAACTTTATATAGTAACTCTCCTAATGACAGAACGTACAGTGCTATGAAACAGGAACCTTACCTTACATCAGATCTTCAAAAAATGGAATTTTCTCTGTATCTTATCATTTAACACGTCCAAACACTTCAGCAGACACGTACGTAATGGCTGGATAGAGAAGGAAGTACTACGGAACTCTAAACGGAGATGGCAGCACCAACTGGAGAGATAAGTAGAGGGTACCACTTTACCCCGGGGGACCACTATAGACAGGTCTCCCCTATATAGTATTTGTGGACCTAGAAAAGGCGTTTGACAGAGTGGATTGCAATAAACTGATGGGGATCCTACAGAAAATTGGCGTGGATTAGGAAGAGAGGAGGCTGTTCAGTAACCTTTGTATGAAACAACGAGTCAAAGTCACGATAGGAGAAGAAATGTCAGAAGGAAGCGAAATAGGGTGAGGAGTACGACTAGGATGCCCTTTATCACCTACCCTGTTCAACATTTACTTGGAGAATTCAGTGAAGAACTGTTTCCAGAACATGGGAGGACTGATAGTAGGAGGAAGAAGAATAAAGTGTGTAAGACTTGCTGATGATATGGCGTTGTTAGCAGAAGAGGAGATGATACTAAGGGATATGCTACTGGAGCTAAATAATAGCTGTGAGCGGTATGGGATGAAGATAAATGCCAACAAGACGAAGACCTTGATCATAGCAAGAAAAGTAAAGAAGGTAAACTTGCGAATTCTAAATGAGGCAGTAGAGCAAGTATTTTAATAATTTCCGATGAAGTTTTACTTTTCTGAGATGTGGTTATGTAAATTACATATTTCTTCTCCCTGCCTACAACCCAAAGGTTATTCTGGTTTTCGAAGTCGAAAGAAATCATCTCCAAATTCAATTACCTCTTCTTTCTCTACCTCTCTCTCTCTGTCTGATATCGCTCTTTCCACTTGACTTCATACAGAAACAATTATTTCTTCTTCTTGATCAGGTGTGGAATTTCCCAGACCCGTCTCAAGGCTAAAATTGGTCGCTCCATCATCTTCTCGGTTTTTCTAAATCCCTCCTTCGAGTGGGTTCATAAAATAAAACTTGCAGTGGATGTAACGAAGGCGGCATTCCTAGCATACTGGTTGTGTTCTTATATTCTTTTCATTTCTTCAGTGTCGCTAAATCTCCTCTACTGTGTTATTTTCTCCAATATGGATCGTATTTATTATTATATCGTCTGGGCTTGAAGACGGTCATCTCATCTCCCGACTACTCATTTTCAGGTTGCTAACACGAGATCTAGATTACGCTTCTACTTAAAAGGCTGGAGTAAGTAACTCCATTTAAGCCATAGTGAAGAATCTCATACGTTATCTTAATTAGTTGTAAAGCCCTTATTATGTATGCCTTATGTAGATAATATGATAAGCTGGTAGATGAGGCCTAAACCAAATGAAATAAATAAATGGATTAGCATACGTGTGGCCTGATAAAAGTAATGAAATAATAACGAGACTAATATAAATCGGCATGTCACTTAGAAAAATTGACAAAACTTGATATTGTAGGTTTAAAGATTTCTAAACTCAGTTAAGTGATATTTAAACTTGATAGTGACCATCCTAGGAAATAAATTACTAATGACAATAGTTACATTTTCAGTACTTAACCTGTGACGATTCCCATAATTAGAAAGTTAACAATTTTTTAAAATGACATGGATCCAAAGTTATAATGATGACTAATCATCATCATCATCATCATCATCGTCCTTGCAGGTATGATTAATAGTAATAATAATAATAATAATAATAATAATAATAATAATAATAATAATAATAATAATAAATGGTGGAAGTATACAGACAGAAATACTTAATTTAACACAGTCTAACTACAGCACTTAACTGTGATATTAATTTCGAAATGACTCCAATTCTCTGTACAGGAAAATATTATTATTCATAATAGTTATTTCAAAGAAGTCGTTCGCGTCATATAATAATTATATACTTATTTATTTATATATTTATTTACTATTGTTTATTGTACTGTACAACAGCCAGAGGCCAATAACAGTTCAGCAAAAAGCATAAGTACAATATGACAAAATCACAATAAAAATGCATAAAATAATTATTACACATAAAGGCAATAATTACAATTAACGACAATAATGACATTGAATGGACGGAATAAAATGCATGACTAAAATACATAAAATAATGACAAAAGAAATTGTAATTGAAAATGAAAGGATGGAATCGTATAAATGAATAAACTACAAAATGATATAAAAGGTAACGAGAATAATATTATAATAGATATTTAAACAAAAGACGTAAATTAAACTCATACAAAACTCCAAAAGTATATACTATGTATTAAATGGATCCAAGTTAGATCCATGAAAATTAGCATATTTTATACATCTGCAGACCGGAGAAAGAGATTTAGAATTTCAAACGTAAAACATTTTATGAAATCTTAAATCCTTAGCAGGAATACGACTTGGGAAGGATTCACAATCAATATCATCATTAAGAAATGTAATAATAATAATAATAATAATAATAATAATAATAATAATAATAATAATAATAATAATAATAATACAGAGTGTAACAAAAGTTTCTGTAACAGTATGTTAAAATTATTCTCTTGTTCATTTCCATTTTCTCAGGAACCATGACCAAATTTTATGGTGTAGGAGTTGGTACTACTTGATTGTGGTGTGATGCAATCCTTTATTATTAATTTGGCTGAAAATGGTGATATTTACCATCAAATATTTGAAAGAAACTAAAATTTTCACTGTACCAGAAACTTTTGTTACACTCTGAAATAATAATAAATGGTAGAAGTATACAGTCAAAAACACTTAATTGAACACATTCTAACTACAGCACTTAACTGTGGTATTAATTTCGAAATGACTCCAATTCTCTGTACAGGATATTATTATTATTATTATTATTATTATTATTATTATTATTATTATTATTATTATTATTATTATTATTATTTATTCATTACAGTTATTTCAAAGAACTGGTTCGCGTCATATAATAATAATAATAATAATAATAATAATAATAATAATAATAATAATAATAATAATAATAATAATAATACATGATAAGTTGGTAACAGTGAATTCCTAGTCTATTACATCTCCTGTGCATGTATATTTTTATCCTCTCTGCTCGTGCTCCTTCTCGGCTATTTCCGTTAAGTTTTGGATCCTTGCTCTAACAAAATTCTACTCGTATACCAATGAGAATGGTCACTAATACAAGAAGAATAGAACTCCTGATCATAATTTTTCAAAATTACCGATATTCGATACTCATTCTTACTTATTAAATACGATAGTGTTATACTGATTTATCAATACAAATTTCATAATTCGTATACTAATTTTTCGAAAACAAATCGCACTGTTTCAAAATTTACGACTACAATGAAAACATTTATGGTGATGGTGGTGGTGATGATGATGATAAAGATGATGATTATTTTAACTTCTTATTCTCTTGTTTGTAGACTTCAAGTCTATTGTACAGGGTTGTTTCCGATCTCTGATAACGAATTTGAATGACGTCATGTGTGTCAGGAATCACACCGACAGCTGAATTGCGGCGAGAGGTGACAGACCAGTAGTGAGTGATTTCATAATCATAGTGCACGGTGTATCACAGTAGCAATGCCCAAGAAAATTGACCCTTTTTGGGAGGAGTACATAACAACTCTTTCCGATGCCAAGTATAGTTACGTGAAAATCATAGGAGCCTGCAAAATAAGACTGGCAAAGCTCGAATGAGATTAATTCCAGAGTGGAAAAAACAAGCAAATCCACACCCCCCCCCCGTCACAAGTCGCCGCACCCCACGAGATGATACAAATTAATTCCATTCGAGCTTCACCAATCTTATTAAGCACACAGAAGATGCCTTTCTTGGAAATAAGGAAACCTCGTTTATTGCAGACTTCTTTTATTTTCACTTAACTGTACTTGGCATTGGAAAGGATCGTAATGTACCCCTCCCAAAAAGGCTCGATTTTCTTGGGAATTTCTGCTGTGAGTCGCCGTGCACTCTGACTATGAGATCACTGACTACTGGTCTGTCACCTCGCGCCACAGTTCAGCTGTCGTGTGACTACTGAAGCACATGATGTCATTCAAATTCGTTATCAGAGATCGGAAACAACCCTGTATTGCGAGTTGCTCCTCATTTCTTATTGTTAGAGGACATTTCCTGGGATTCCTTACCTGTTGGTATGTTAGCTTTAGCGACGAAAGCTCCATTATTAACCCAGAATTGTTTTTAAATGTCGATGGTGTTAAGATTATAAGGTCGTTACCCTCAAAGATGTAACATTTGAGATCTTCACAGCAGACTATTTGTTTATGTCCATTCTATGTGGGGTCTATATGTAAAAGGATTTAACCCCCAGACAATTATTTTTAGTATAATTAATAACTCTTCTAATATGCAGCTCGGTAAAATGTTATATCCCTTTCTGTATCGGGTCTGAATTTTATCGAATCTTGATTTTTATTAATAAAGAAATTTGACAATGAAATAACACATTGAATTCATGTGGTTTACTCATAAAAATAAAAATATATAATTCTCCTTTTTTTTTTTTTTTTTTTTTTTTTTTTTTTTTTTTTTTTTTTTTTTTTTTTTTAGCTATCCTCGACATTTTTAAACTGAGGGTGAGGACCTTTTACCTCAACAGGTCGATGTGTGGACTTCAGACTGGTATTCAGCTATGTTTGAAATGGTAGTCTAGCGTTCTAACTACAGTAGATATTCCCGGCAGAGAATTTAATGTTCGTTTGCGTACCGTAGAGGCTGGGTGTGTCCCTGTCTCTTGCATTATGTTTGTCCAATGTAGCCTTCAGAGATGGTCTTGCGACGTGTTCACCACACAACCAACTATTCTCGTTACTTGTAAAATATATCTGTGCACATAATCCCCGAACTTTGAAGGATGATGATGATGATGATATCATTTGCCCAAGTCATGTGGTCAGCACAATGCGAAGTAAAATCTTTGACTGCATTCATAATTTATTGTCACGTGCCAAAGAAGAGAGATCACATTGAACCACCATTAATAGAGGTAGCATCGAGTACAATAATTAATTACGCAAGTTATTGTTATGAGACACTCTCAGCATACACAACGCCTCTATTTTAGTAATCTCAGGGGTGAACATGATCTGCGGTATAAAGCGATCAATGTGGGTAACGACGTAGAATCTGTTGTAGCTGTCACACGTATTTCCCAGTTCCTTTACACTGAAGCAACCACAGGCAATCATGCCGCTTGCTGCACGATTGAATACTGCAGATTGCTCACTTTGAGCAGGGTACATCCAGTACTAGCGTTTTTGGCGCGTGTCCTTGAGTGAGTACGTGCAGCTGAGAACGGTACCATTCAACACGTCACGTCAGCAATCTGCCAATCACAGTTGTCAGTCTTATTGCTCACTGACTGCGTCAAAGGCAAGATACTCGTCAGTGGGATCTGTTGCCATTTCGGCTTAGTGTGGTACCACCTCCTGAACAGATGTGACGTCAACAATCTCCCAATCACAGTTGTCAGCTTTCTTGCCCACGGACTGCGGCAAAGATAAGATACTCACTCTTAACGTTCCCATTACTTATTTCACGCGCCAGAAACGGTGGCTTTGTTTTTTTTTATAACAGTACAGTCGCATACGGCTTGCGGCGCCAATTCGCCAGTTGCTCCAAGTCACAAGCTTCCATCGTTGTTGGGTTCAGTTGTCCAGTCACATACAGCATGATAAGATGGGATACAAATATAACCGAACTTATGCTGTAGTTAAAGAATACAGCGAAAAATACATTTTGATGGATTTTCATGATCCCAATTACGAAGATAATAGGAAGAAGTTTAATTTGTCGGAAGAAATAGCTTTCAAGTTCGATTGTCCGGTAAAGGAAGCCAAAAACAAATTAAAAACTTGAGAACGACCTTCCATAGATAAAGAAAGGAACAGAACTCTAAGAGGAAGTCGGAAAATAGGAAAGATTGGAGAATACTGGGTTCGCAGTGAAAAATCTGCCCTTGGGCGGGTAACTATGAATGAATGAATGAATGAATGAATGAATGAATGAATGAATGAAAGAAAGTATTGCATTGTATTGCTTTAATTTTATGTACAATAGTGGCAAAAAACCGTACCTACCATTATAGCTGATACAATAGAATCCTGTATTGTGTATTGTGTCAAACTGTGGTAATTTCAATGTGGATAGTGAAGCCAGAGGTATGTACTGCTATTTAATGTAAAAATACGCAGTTATCTTTGCCGAATAGGGGTAGAAATGTAATATTGATGCCAGATGAAAATAAAACTCTCAAAGCTTTTTCGTCTGTAAGTTTGAGGCACTGAAGGAAACAAAAGACGGTAAGAATCGAACAAATGCAATACATTTCATTGTTACAATTAATTATACCAGATGGATGTGTTTTGTGATTAGCAAAATTTGAATCTGTGACTCTGAAATCAGCTATAAGGGTCGGCCCGGATTTTTTTTGCCACTACTGTACACGTACCGGTAGACTATATTATATCTATGCCCTTCAGTAGTATACACCTATTATTATACGACTAGATGTAGAAGTGCAGCTTTTATGCAAGAGTGGGTCACGTTAGAACACGACCGTCGTATACCGATATTTTATACACGTGTTATATATTTTGCTAAACTAATAAGAAAATAAATTCGTAGGTAATAAGGATGTCAAAATTGAGTTTCTTTTATATAATCCAGGATGCTACGTAATCATATTAAATCAGCTGGAATAGCAATTCGACTCGCTTGCATACTGCATTCAAGGAAATAAGGAATAAAATCAGAAATTGCCTACATTCGAGCTTTGTAATGGATTATTCATCTGTCAGTATCTTAACTCTGTACAAGTTTACACTCATATCTAAGTAACAATTATATGGAGATATCTTCCTGGAATCAACGTGCTTGGAACTTCAAGGAAGCTTGATGACGGCTCATGCTTTTGCTTCATCAGCAGGGTTGCTGTTGCTATGCTTTGTATTAGCTCTCTGGCCAGAACCGGCCTGTTTTGCTAGTTAAGCATAGAAAGGAAATCTAATGCAATGTTAGCAAGAAGCTTGAATGGAAGTGGAAAACAAATTTGAGACGGATACCTCGTATAGATTACATTTAAAATGTTTTCACCAAGTAATCTGATGAGTGCTATAAAAGAATTATAATAATAAATGTGTTCAGTGCATTATATACCTACTCTATCTTGAGATCACTATTTATTATTTTTATTTTACTTGGTTATTTAGTGACGCTGTGTCAACTATTGGGTTATTTAGCGTCGATGGTATTGGTGATAACGAGATGGTATTTGGCGAGTTGAGGCCGAGGATTCGCCATAGATTACCTGATATTCGCCTCATGGTTGGGGAAAACCTCGGCAAAACCCCAACCAGGTAATCAGCCCAAGCGGGAATCGAATCCACAACGCCTGAGCTACGTCAGTGGCTCTGCGATTAGTTAAACTATAAAGTATGTAGAGAGATTTCAAGAAAGTAATAAAAGAATCGAACTTTCAAGTTAAAATACTGACAGTATATCTATTTAATAAAACGTGAATAAAGTGATTTTCATCACCACCATTACGGCTTGGGTCTATTGGCCCGATCCACTCCATCTTGAAACTGCTGTCTTCATCTCTAGAAGGTCTTCCGCTCCTCTGCATGTGGAATGTAGTTAAAAATTTGTTTTGGTATCCTGTTATCTTCAAGTCCATATAATTTACTTTGGTATACAATCATTGTTACAAAATGCTTTTATTGTAGTGTATAGTCTAGATACAATCTCATAATCTGAACTAAGTAATATTCGTGTTATAAAAATAATATCGCTCTTACATGCACCAACCATATCATGGTTATCGGTCTAAGAAGAGAGAGAGAGAGAGAGACAAAGAGAGAGATGAAGTTAACAATGTTGAAGTGTAACGTAAGAAGCTATTGAGAAAACATGACAAAATAAATGAATGAATAAATAAATAAATAAATAAATAAATAAATAAATAAATAAATAAATAAATAAATAAATAAATAAATAAATAAATCATGAATTACACCATTTCAGCCTGTTCCGGCGATGTCTCAGCGGGTGTCCATCTCTTCCAAGGTCTTTCTAACTTACGTTTTTCTCTAGGACTGGGCAATCTGCTGTTATCCATTCGGAGTAGATGTTATATCCATTTATGTCTACAATCATAGATTTTATCTTCCATACTTTGTACCTGCAAATCTTCTCTTATTTCAATGTTCCGTATTCTGTCCATAATATTACTTTGAATCATATACCTAAAGAATTTCATTTCAGCAGTCTGCACTCTTCTTTTCTTATCTGCACTCATTCACTTCCGTAAGAGTGTTGGTATTGCTGATGTTTTATAAAGCTTTAATTTTGTTTCTTTTCTTGCTTTTCTTCCTAGAGTCCTTTTGATGGTCCAGTTTATAGCCTGAAATTCTGACAGTTTGTTATTCAAATCTTTATCTTTTTCATAGAATAATATGTCGCATCTTAGGTACAGAAAATGTGTTTACTGAAAAACAAACAAACAAAACAAACCAAAACAATACAAACCAAACCAAAACAAACCAAACCAAAACAAAACATACCAAACCAAACCAAACCAAAACAAAACATACCAAACCAAAACAAAACAAACAAAGAAAATAACTAAATAAATAAATAAACAAATAAACACACAAATAAATAAATAAGTAAATAAATAATTAAATAAATTAATTAATAAGTAAATAAACTAAATAAATATATACGTAAATAAATAAACTAAATAAATGACTAAATAAACAAATAAATAAATATATCTCGAATTAAATACAATTAACTCTGCGGTGACTAAGCAAACAGACCTTTGGCCTGTTACGCAATCTTCGAGACTCGATCTAGCATGGAAATTTTCATTTTAAAAATTCACAGCGACACTTGGGGCCAGCAAGGTCGCAGTTCGAGTTTTCTCAGAGTTCTACCGTATCCTCGTGTTAGGCATTAACATCACGCCCGGTCTCCATTATGCATCACTCCATAGTACTCCCCGAATGCCGGTGGCTGGTGTACGGAGGAGTGGAGTTGTCTGCTCGAAATTTGGATACGCAGCGAACCTTAGTATAGTCATCCGGTGTGAATTTGCAATGAACGGAACTCGATGGTAAGCGTAATAGATCTACCAGATCGTAGCGCTATTGTCACCTCTCAAATATAATACAACACAATAAAAAGTACAATTAGAAAAATTAAATTAGTGACGAGCTTTCCAATGAAGCGAGTAATGTGACAATAATACATTTTCTCATAATAAATTTCACGAGGTAAATGATAAAAAAGCTATTTCGGGCAAATTTACGTCAAACGATCCGTTCAAGGCCATCTACTGCCAAGCTTTCACGCACGCACCCCACAATTCAACCGACATTAAAGCGTCCACTGAAGTTGAAATAAACATAATTATTTATCAACAGTAATCTCACTAGAGGCTTTGATTTATCTAGAGAAAATCAAAACTCGAGTGGGATTTAATTGACTATTACACGATTAGAAAAAAGTATATAAAGATTATAAGTAACAAAGTACTCCAGTACAATAAAATATTAATTGACTTACGAAAATAAACCTGTCTTCAAATGTATTATTGCACCATTACGCTAGATGGCAGTTGTGCCAACTATGGAATCTTCATTGAACCCTGTAGACGGTTACTAGTCAAGAAGGCTTTGTTGATTCAGTTTCGTTTTTTAAAAACATTTGCATTCCACTTCAATCATCCGGATCCCAGTAATCAACGTCACTTGACAGACGATTTTCAATAAATCTCAGTATTAAACAATCTCTGATACGTGACTATCCATAATATCATATAGCAGAAGCTATAACATAACCTAACTAATATACTGTACACAAGTGTTAGAAAAGTTTTAATTAACGACGATGACATAAAAAAAAAATAAACATGAATAATTTTAAAAGGAATAATTATTGAATGTACAATTTTCAAATTTGAATGTGGTTGGTGGTTCAATTGATGTTATATTGGACGTGTGCGTAATAGAAGTGGAAGTCGTTGATTTAGGCCTTCATGGTGTATTCAACTTATTCAGGATTTCCGAATGAATAATTTTAAAGGGAATAATTATTGAATGAACAATTTTCAAATTTGAATGTGGTTGGTGGTTCAATTGATGTTATATTGGACGTATGCGTAATAGAAGTGGAACTCGTTGATTTAGGCCTACATGGTGTATTCAACCTATTCAGGATTTCCGAATGGTGCTCCTCATTTATTTGTAAATAGGATTTCAGAAGATGCATAGGTATGATCAGTGATTTTTATTAATTCTTGTTCTTGAATGCCAATGCGAGTCATATTTGAAACTGCTGTGCATCGACTGGAGTGGTTTGTAATTTTATATATATATATATATATATATATATATATATATATATATATATATATATATATATATATTTTGACGTCCAGACCAGCGCAGTTTCAAATGTTAGCAAACAAAGAAACAAATGCTAGGGACGCGATAAAATTAAACAAATGCTAGGGACGCGATAAAATTAAACAAATGCTAGGGACGCGATAAAATTGTGCGATAAGCAGCCATGATTGGTTGAAATACGTCCTTTCGTACCGTTTTATTGGTCAAAAGTAGTATGACGTAGTAAGAGTGTAATAGTCAGCGTAAAACGCAGCATGTTCAGTAGCATATGGCCCACACCATTTAATTTCCGACTCTATTTTGTAAAGAACGGGTGTGGATATGATTACAGACGATTTAAACATACTGTATAAAACATTTTATGTGCATATTTTCTGAAGAATAAGATGACTCGCAAATATCAGACAGAAACAAAACTTGTGAAACAATTATACAAAAAAGACAAACAAAGAGGTGCAGAGAAACAGAAATAGGCAAATAAATCACTGACAGATATGATATGCGGAAATTCAGTTTTGGCAACAAGAAATCTGAATGCACATTTCATCCAAGACATCCAAATAATTTTGAAGTCATTACGATAGTTTTTTGCTCATTTGGTTCAATGATGGAGTGTGAATGAAATTGTGCTTTAAATTTATTATAGTAGCAAACACAGACATGTCGGCGCTTTAAATGATTTCCTTTCAGATTATATCTGCTGTGTCACGTTTCCTCGTTCGCAATGTAACACTCCAGTTGTGGAGTAAAAGAACTTGATTCACATTTAACTACAGCCTCACTATTTGGCTCTACTTACTAAATAAATACAAAGTTCAATCATGAATTAACTTTTTGAAAGCGTTCCAAGCTATTAAATCGTTCTATCTCTCTGAGTAAATGGGTCAATGAACATTTAACATAAGATAAAACAGGGTCTTTCATGAAAAATGTGTCGATTCTACTAAAACCGCATGGTGTAATTATTCGTACTTAATCTTGTGTACATTTTAGCCTACTTTGGTTTGAGAAAAAGTTGGCTTGCAATACTACTGCATAGTATCATCATCATCATCATCATCATCATCATCATCATCATCATCATCATCATCTGTCGACAAACAGAATTTTCACATTATTTTTTTTAAATATGATGAAAGTTAAAAAATTAAAGCACTTTAAAAACTTCACTGTGTTAAAATGGCTAAAAAGGTATTATACCTCGATATGCACGTAAGGCCGTTTCGGAGTTGCTGCATCAACTACTGGGCCATTTAACATCGATGGAATTGGTGATAGCGAGATGGTATTTGGCGAGATGAAGCAGAGGATTCGCCACAGATTACCTGACAATCGCCTTACGGTTGGGGCAAACCTCGAAAAAACCAGCCAGGTAATCAGTCCAAGTGGGAATCGAACCCACGCCCGACGCAACTCCGGATCAGCAAGCAAATACGCTACAGCCTGAGCTTCGCCGGTGAATTGTAATTTTTTTATTTCTACAAAATATACTTTATACACAGCTGAATTTTAATTCGCACAATCTTTGAGATATCTTAATAAACAATATACACGTATCTCCACGTACAGCAAGCAAAAGTCGAAAAAACTGACAATGGGATAAAGGGCTCTGAAACGGCCGTACGTGTTATTTTGAATAAAGAAAAAGAGCAAATATTTATAAGTAGAACCAACAATTTTTAATAGCTATTGATCCTTTGCGTGTTTGTTTTTAAAATAATGTGTTTAATCTGTAACTACAGTCAGTGTATTGTTATTAGTATCTCTTTGTTGTTACCTATTGCTTTAAAAATAATGTGTTTAACTTGTAATTTTAAGTCAGTTTTTCTACTATTCCTTTACTGTTTACATTTGTTTCTAAACCTTTTGTATTGCTCCTACTATTATATATTGCCATTCAAGAATTTCGTTATTCGTTAGTTGTAAGTCATTACTAGACATCGGATTTTTAGGCACTAAAAATTGCAGTTTTAGGCGCCTAAAATAAGCTCAAAATTTGTAAAATTAGGCTCTATTTTAATGAAAATAGGCATTTTAGGCACATCAAGGTATCATACTTATTTCTTTCACTGAAATTTTTAGTTATACACTAAAATACGCACAAAAAAGTATGTTTAAATATTAAAAAAGAATACTATATTATATTTATAAACAGAGCTGCACAAATTTAATAGTATATTGAAACTAATGAAATAATGATTATTGATATCAAGATTACTCATTTTAAGTTATTGAAATTCAGTTCCATGCTCAGACTTTATTATAATTATCTGCACAGTATACCACCAGAATTTTTTCTAAATTCTCCAGTTAACCTTTGCCTTTTGTCACTGAGAATCATTTTGAAAGCAGAAAAACTTCTTTCAACCGAAACTGATGTGAGAGGCGCAAATTTTAAATTAGGTACAATAGAAACATCAATACTTACTGGAACATTTACACTTTCCCCCGATATTACTCTTGATACTTTTTCCAACAATGAAAATCCTACATTCTTATTTAATACGTTGTCCCACTTATTTTTAACTTTTTTCCCAGTTTCGCCCAAAGCAGAATGTATGTTCACTTGAGCTTCCTTTACTATTGCTATTTGGCTACAAAGAGATTGTTTTTCACGTTCTAATTGTTCAATGCTTGCAGGTATGAAAGAAAAGTTTGATATTATGTAGGCAATATCGTTTTTCACTCGTGAGTCATTCAGACAATCTTTCATTGCTTTCACACACGCTGCACTATCAGTTTCAGGTAATTTATCAATAACTGTGACCACTTCTTTAAAATACTTAGAATAATACACCACTGACTGAATCCAGGTTCCCCATCGTGTAACAACCGGCTGAGGTGGGAGTGGGATATCTGGAAAGTTCTCTCTGAATATTGAAATCCTGGATGGGGCTTTACAAAAACATTTTTTTTTTTTTGTTTGAAATAAACGAATTGACAAGAGGAAATTCATTCCGGATTGTTTCAGAAACCCTGTGAAGGTCATGTGCTAGACAGGTTACATGCGTGAGGTTAGGATAAAATGTTTTAAGAAGTGGAGCTGCAGCAACCATGTATGAGGCAGCATCAGTACAAAACAACAGAACTTTAGAATCGTCTATATTACCTGAGTATAAAGACTGTAGGCCTTTATTTACAAAATAAGCAATGGCTTGGCTATTCACTTTCGAAAGTTCCTTAACACATACGAGGTGTGGAATCGAAGGTCCATCAGGACTAAGTTTTCCTACTATCATATTTGATATATACCTATTCATAGGATCTGAGGTTTCATCCACAGAGACCCATATGTAAGAATCACCTATATCCTCCCGAATGGAAGCTAAAGTTTCATTGCATATTCTGTCTAAGTAATTTTTTCTTAGGGTCGACTCAGATGGGATATTTTGTTTGCAGTATTTTTGTATAAACTGTCTTAAAACCGGATTTTCAATTGCATTCCAGGGAATGTTAGCAGCAACAAACGCTCTGGTTAAATCAGCATAGAAATTGCTGCTGAGATTGGATGAAGTAGGCTGTGTTAGTAAAGTTTGTTGCAGTTGATTTTTCTGCTGAGCTTTAGCCTTATGAGCCGCTCCTTGCACATGCTGCTTTAGGTGGCACTTCTTTTCTTGCGAAATCTAAAAATGTAAAGTAAACTGAATTAAAATAAAATCCTAATTGTTGTATTGCCGTATTTCTATCACAAAGTTAGTGGGTTCGAACAACCAAAATTTTAATGACCTGCAAATACTTTAACTATCGGAATTTAAAAGGTTAAAGTGTAGTGGTCTTAAAAAGAATTATACCTCAGGATAGCTCAGTCAATGTATAAATATTATAGGCAGTACAGCTAATCGGTTTCAGACCGAAAACAGTCATTTTTATAGTATAGTATATCTCTGAATCGGTAGCAGCACATGTTGTGATTGTTGCCTGCTTCAAAACTAAGGTTGGTTCTTTGTCGGCATTTATGCCTCCAAACATGTTAAATTCGGTGAAATCTATTGCGAGTGTCGTGAGATTCAAAACATTTTGTTTCCTTTATCAATGGTTTCATGGCCGGTGTGAAGCAAACTTTCCACTTTTTAAATGCCTTAAATTTCGCAGTGAATGCATGTATAAATTATAAAAAGTAAGAGTAAAATGCGAAACTTTACAGTGAGTTAGGCATTTTTAGGCGAATATTAACAAATTAGGCTCTAATAACCGTTTTAGGGCATTTTAGGGCACTATAAAACTCTTTGAATACCTTTCAATTTCCATGAAACACAAATATTAATAATTATTTTTACTTTTCTCCTAAAGAAACAAAATAGGCATTTGCCCTAGAATCCGATGTCTGGTCATTACTTATGTTATTATTTTAATTATTGTAATTGTCCCTGAATCACTTATGTAACTTGTAACCGTAAATCATTGCTTGTAATATCCCTTTATTACTATTAACTGTTTCATTGTTCATGAATTAAGTATTAATTTGAAACTGAAACCCAAACTTCGTTTTATCAATCTACTATTGATTATCATTTTAAAGTCGTGTATTTACTTTGAAACGGTTAGACATTCTTGTATACGTTTTATATTGATTATTCCTCAAACATCTCACTAATCTTTAACAGGAGCCATTCTTTCACTAATGTGCATGCTTCTACATAATTCATGTGAATTGCAACTGTGACCACTATTTTATATTAGCACTTTACTATTGTTTACAAAATATGTATTTTGTTGCCAACTATAACACTAATATACCTCAGGGTAAAAAAGGGCTTATTAAATTGGATAATAAAAAAAACAATTTTTAATATTTTATTTCAGCAACCGGCGTAATTCAGTCGATAGCGCATTTGCCTGCAGATCCGGAGTTGACGAATCCTCGGCCTCATCTCGCCAAATACCATCTCGCTATCACGAATTCCATCGACGCTGAATAACCAAATAGTTGATACAGCGTCGTTAAATAACCAAGTAAAAAATTGGTGATGGCGAGACGGTGTTTTTGTTAGACGAGTCTGATGACTCGCGCTGGTATTATCTGATATTCAGCCTACAGTTGGATATAACCTCGAAAAGAAACTGAACTACATAATCAGTCCCTGCGGGATTCGAACCTTCGACCGAGAGTAGCTTCGGAGGACAAGTTCCAATCATTGTCCCTATACTTTTCTTTCTTCTTCCTTTTTAGTTCTCCCGTATGGCCTTTGAAATGTTGGGTTCCCTCAGCCAGTCCTATGCTATCCCCTACACACAACATCTAAACCCCATTTCAGTTTGGTTGATAAGCTTTCTCCTCTACTCACACTCGCTACCATCAGTGAAGGGAAAGATGCTACTGTCCATCACACAAATGTTCGACTAATTGACTTTCTACATAGGCCTAGTGACAAATTTTATTTCTGAAAGTGTTTACCGATACTGTGTATTTCGAAAGTCCATACTAAGCTTTTATATTTAATTTTATTGCTGTTTATATTAATTGGCACATTAAAAAGCTGCTGACAACAGAAGATAAATGTTTTCTCCACCGCTAGTTGCTACTCTACAGCAACAAAATGGGACAGTCTGCACTGTGTCGCTCCCCCTGACTTTATAATACAAACTGACATTCCTAAATGTAGTTAATTATTTATTAGTTGAAAATATTGTAAGAACTACACAAAAATATACTCTAACATATAATTGTCAAACATTTGTAACACTGTATTTTATGTTCACTTATGTACTTTATTTAATATTTTGTTTTCTAGTGTGTACAGCTTGGGGGGTGCAGGTATAAGAGGTAACAGCTACCAGTCTGTCACTGACGGACTCAGGGCAAGTAGAAGGGGAAAGAAATGCCTTCGCATCCTCTCAACTTGTATGAAATGTCGTTTAGAGCAAAAGTGGTGTAAGTCAAAATTGGGTAATGAGGTTTAAAGTAAAAATTCTGTAAAATGCAGCGCATAGTAGCAATTAATATGTCCTTTTTGTTATCCACTGACTACTAATAGTTTAAATAAATTGAAATTTAGTTGGTATTTTGCGCTGTATTTTACAGAATGTTTACTTTAACCTTCATTGCCCATTTTTAACTTACACCACTTCTGCTCTGAACGGCTCAAATGTCGTTTAGTCGATAATTCATGACAACTATTTTGGATCACACTGTAGATAGAAAGTATTAAAAAAAGATGCATTAAAGTGTACTTTGCTATGAAAATTGTTTGTTCACAAAACATTTGATTCAATACTGTTTATGAGGTCACTATACTCGAAATTTTCGAGGAATCGGAGCCATGAATTCGGATCAGTACGCTGTTTGTTTAAATGCGTCGTAATTTTTATAATGAGTACGAAATTAGCCATTCTTTACCGCTCTGTTTCCGACAAGTAACTAAGAAAGCTCATGCTTCAAAGTTCAATGCCAAACCATTTAGCATTCCGACAGAAAATAAAACAAACACGAGACAAATGCATATTGTGTATTATGCAAGATATGGAGCGGTGGTCACCCCTGCAACATAGGCCCATGAGTCACACACAGCAGAAGCTAGCGAGGCGCGAGTTCCTTAACACAGAGGGAATAAACAAGAACCACTGTTAATGCAGTTAGTGCTTCACTTACACCGACGGAATTAAGAAGCGATCGGGTCGCAGTCAACAAGTGTTATTAAAGTCGCGAGTGCGTGAAAACTTCCGTAGCCATGGGCTGTCACAAATCAAAATTTGCGAAGGAACAGGAAGACGAACCTTACACTCCGGCCGATGTGAATAAAGCAAAGACGTTCAAAACTGAAGCCACTATACAGATCAGAGAAGAAGGGTGAGTAAGATGCATTGCTTCAGTTATTTTCTGGGGACCGTATGAGGAAGGAAGGCAGTTAATCCTAATATTTCTAATCATAAAGTCCATTGATATTGGCTAGCCTACTAGGGATGCGAGGTTATTCGTAAATAAACAGTTATCGGTTAACCGGTTACTTTAAAATTAATTTAACCTTGAAAGAAATTAACCGAACAAAAATAACAGCTACCGGTTATTTAAAAAAATGTATTTAAAGTGACAAATTAGTTAGGGAAACAAAATGAGGGGTTACTGCCAACTGACATCAATGAATCAATCACAATTAACCGTGAACCAATCAGAAGATAGTTAGAAAGACGCCATTAGATGCTGAAGACGTCCCTGAACAAAATATTACAAATAATAAGAAGTTATGAAATTGCAGTGTTTATTATATTTTAATTAATTACTTCACTCACATACCGAGCGGGCTAGCGGAGTGGTAGAGGGCTGGCCTCGCATGCGGGAGGTCCGGGTTTCGATCCCAGGGGCCGGCAATCCTGAGGTTTTCCATGGTTTCCTCAGTTATTTCCAGGCAAATGCCGGGATTGTACCTCTTGAAAGTCCGGCCATGGACGGCGATCCTTCCCTTAATCCTTTCATATGTGTGAGTGAATGATGTGTAATGTCTTAAATGTTTGTGTTGTATCGGAGGTGGCCCCGGCATTGGGCTGATCCCTCATCCTGTGAGGCCCTCCATGTCCTTGTGTGGTCAAAAAAGTATGTATGTGATCCATATTAACTCCTCTCCCGACAGGTCGCGGCCCTGTAAGGCCCGGGTGGCGTGGGTCGTGTAAATGTACCTAGAAGGGAGAGGTTAAACTGAGAGAAAGAAAGAAAGAAACTTCACTCACATTACGGTAATACTTACTTACTTACAAATGGCTTTTAAGGAACCCGAAGGTTCATTGCCGCCCTCCCATAAGCCCGCCATCGGTCGCTATCCTGTGCAAGATTAATCCACTCTGTATCATCATATCCCATCTCCCTCAAATCCATTTTAATATTATTCTCCCACCTACGTCTCGGCCTCCCCAAAGGTCTTTTCCCCTCCGGTCTTCCAACTAACACTCTATATGCATTTCTGGATTCGCCCATACGTGCTACATGCCCTGCCCATCTCAAACGTCTGGATTTAATGTTCCTTATTATGTCAGGTGAAGAATACAATGCGTGCAGTTCTGCGTTGTGTAACTTTCTCCATTCTCCTGTAACTTCATCCTTCTTAGCCCCAAATATTTTCCTGAGAACCTTATTCTCAAATACCCTTAATCTCTGTTCCTCTCTCAAAATGAGCGTCCAAGTCTCACAACTATACAGAAGAACCGGTAATATAACTGTTTTATAAATTCTAATTTTCAGATTTTTTGACAGCAGAGTGTATGACAAAAGCTTCTCAACCGAATAATAAAATTACGGTAATAAGTAAGGTAAATAAAAATAAAATGAAATTACATTATATAATTTTCACTACGGTAATCTTGATTTTGACACATTCCGATAGGTAATCTATTTTTATCTAACCAATAAATACTGAAATCAAAATTTATCGCCATTTGAAATGCTTCAATACTTTCACATTTATATGACAATCAGAGAAAGTGAGCATTTAAGATAGGCATAGGTTATTGACAGTTGAACGAAGTCGAATTTTATTTTGCCATCTATGGATAGATGAAGTAAGTAAAGCAGTGATCCAAAACTTATCTAGAATTGGACAGTGAGACAATTGGTTGCAGGGCTGATTACATAGAGTAGGAGGACAAATTAAAAAAAAACTATGTTTGACTGATATATGAGATACACTTAAAATATAGTTTTGTTTTAGTACATAAGTATTTAAAAACAATAACCGGTTATCAGAGTAAACCGACAAGTAAAAATAACCGGTAATTAACCGGTTAACCTTACGAAAATAACCGGTTATTTTTGTTCGTCCCTAGCAGGCTACGCCGGACAGAGGGAATCTGCTTCACTGTGATTGGATGCTCAAACTCAAATCCAAAACATTATTATCAGAACGTCAGAAACGAGGGAAACTGACGCGTAACACTGTTGACAATCTTGACGTGAAAAAAGCATTTGATGTTGATACTGAGGGGGAAATCAAGGATGACAGAAAGGAAGGATAAGGGAAATGAGATGAGGAGGGCTGTAATGTGGGGGACACACTCACCATCATAAGATTGAGAGGGAAAAAATAGTTTTAAGACTTCCATTGCAGTGGGTTCCAAATATTAGAATAATAATGGTGATTATCAATGTGGTCGCGGTAGGTATAGAAGCAGCAGCATTAGGAATATTGCGATAGTATTAACACAGTGTAGTATATACAGTCATGAAGCTCAATAGATAGGGAATATGCATCCATAGATAGTTGCTAACCACTAGGATCGCTACTATCGCCTCGTCGCATATAATGTGAAACAGTACCGGCACAGTCTATTGTTCCTAGTACCCTCATCAACTCAAGCTTCGTGACTGTAGTAGTACCGGCAATACGATATACAGTAATATCGACACTTTTGTTTCGGTATAGGGTAAATTCGTAAATAATACTTTACTTCCGATAATTTTCCATATTTCTACCATAGTTCCTTCGTCGGAAATATAACCCAGACTTTCTATCTTTATACTCCTGACATCTAAATTTAAGAACACGGAGCATTCTCGATAATTACTTCATTTCATAATTGCTTCCTCATTCCACAAGGCTTAGTCTCGAGACAACAATGCAATTGATAGTCGAAACTGGATTAGAATATATACAGACGGGTCACAAGTCGATGACAATGGTGAAGCTGGGGTACACTGCAAACTATTTCCTCAACATGCCTTATGTTGGGCAGCACAGACTAACTTTGATGCAGAAATACATGCAATCCTTATAGAAGTTAACAGTCCCGTCTACAGAATAAATTCCTTTACAAAAGCAGTAATACTGACTAGTCGACTCGAGAGCCGCCATCCAAACAGTCTCGTCAAACCATTCTGTAGAAACAACAACCACAACTAAAATAAAGCAAACTCTAAACTATCTCTTGAGAAGAAATAATAATGTTTGAATCCAGAGCAGTGAGTCAGCTGAACACAATTACAACTCGGACAAAAACTATTCTACCAAAGTCGTTGAAAAAATTTGCTCACAGAAGAATTTGGGAAGATTATAAAATACACTTAGTACATAAATTAAAGGGATGGGGAAACATTCAAGACTGTTGGAAGACCTTTCAGTACCAGATCAAGAAAGGAAGCAGTGACCAAATTTAGATTAATAACAGGACACGACTCTTAACTGAACATCTTAAAAAGATATAAATACTCACAACAGAAAAATGCCCCATTTGCAGTACTGATGTTATGAACTCGAACCATCTACTGGTATGCCTAGGTTCAGATGCAGACTTCCAGAAGGAAATAAATATTTGTAAATTGTACTAGAATGTCAGGTGTTGTATGAACCAGTTGTAAATTTCATTAGTAGCCCTACTTTATGCAATTTTTTGTTATGAAATTGTAATTGTATATAATGAGTAGACATCGGATTTTTAGGCACTAAAAATTGCAGTTTTAGGCGCCTAAAATAAGCTCAAAATTTGTAAAATTAGGCTCTATTTTAATGAAAATAGGCATTTTAGGCACATCAAGGTATCATACTTATTTCTTTCACTGAAATTTTTAGTTATACACTAAAATACGCACAAAAAAGTATGTTTAAACATTAAAAATGAATACTATATTATATTTATAAACAGAGCTGCACAAATTTAATATATTGAAACTAATGAAATAATGATTATTGATATCAAGATTACTCATTTTAAGTTAAAGAAATTCAGTTCCATCCTGAGACTTTATTATAATTATCTGCACAGTACACCACCAGAATTTTTTCTAAATTCTCCACAGTTAACCTTTGCCTTTTGTCACTGAGAATCATTTTGAAAGCAGAAAAACTTCTTTCAACCGAAACTGATGTGAGAGGCGCAAATTTTAAATTAGGTACAATAGAAACATCAATACTTACTGCAACATTTACACTTTCCCCCGATATCACTCTTGATACTTTTTCCAACAATGAAAATCCTACATTCTTATTTAATACGTTGTCCCACTTATTTTTAACTTTTTTCCCAGTTTCGCCCAAAGCAGAATGTATGTTCACTTGAGCTTCCTTTACTATTGCTATTTGGCTACAAAGAGATTGTTTTTCACGTTCTAATTGTTCTATGCTTGCAGGTATGAAAGAAAAGTTTGATGTTATGTAGGCAATATCGTTTTTCACTCGTGAGTCATTCAGACAATCTTTCACTGCTTTCACACACGCTGCACTATCAGTTTCAGGTAATTTATCAATAACTGTGACCACTTCTTTAAAATACTTAGAATAATACACCACTGACTGAATCCAGGTTCCCCATCGTGTAACAACCGGCTGAGGTGGGAGTGGGATATCTGGAAAGTTTTCTCTGAATATTGAAATCCTGGATGGGGCTTTACAAAAACATTTTTTTTGTGTTAGAAATAAACGAATTGACAAGAGGAAATTCATTCCGGATTGTTTCAGAAACCCTGTGAAGGCCATGTGCTAGACAGGTTACATGCGTGAGGTTAGGATAAAATGTTTTAAGAAGTGGAGCTGCAGCAACCATGTATGAGGCAGCATCAGTACAAAACAACAGAACTTTAGAATCGTCTATATTACCTGAGTATAAAGACTGTAGGCCTTTATTTACAAAATAAGCAATGGCTTGGCTATTCACTTTCGAAAGTTCCTTAACACATACGAGGTGTGGAATCGAAGGTCCATCAGGACTAAGTTTTCCTACTACCATATTTGATATATACCTATTCATAGGATCTGAGGTTTCATCCACAGAGACCCATATGTAAGAATCACCTATATCCTCCCGAATGGAAGCTAAAGTTTCATTGCATATTCTGTCTAAGTAATTTTTTCTTAGGGTCGACTCAGATGGGATATTTTGTTTGCAGTATTTTTGTAAAAACTGTCTTAAAACCGGATTTTCAATTGCATTCCAGGGAATGTTAGCAGCAACAAACGCTCTGGTTAAATCAGCATAGAAATTGCTGCTGAGATTGGATGAAGTAGGCTGTGTTAGTAGAGTTTGTTGCAGTTGATTTTTCTGCTGAGCTTTAGCCTTATGAGCCGCTCCTTGCACATGCTGCTTTAGGTGGCACTTCTTTTCTTGCGAAATCTAAAAATGTAAAGTAAACTGAAATAAAATAAAATCCTAATTGTTGTATTGCCGTATTTCTATCACAAAGTTAGTGGGTTCGAACACTCAAAATTTTAATGACCTGCAAATACTTTAACTATCGGAATTTAAAAGGTTAAAGTGTAGTGGTCTTAAAAAGAATTATACCTCGGGATAGCTCAGTTAATGTATAAATATTATAGGCCTACTCATTAAAGTTAATAGAATTTATATATTTCAACTATTGTTACATACCTGTTTGCTACAAATCTTGCAGAATATTATTTTTCCATCATAAGTGAATTCTGAATATTCTGTTAGCCATTGCCGGATCAATGTAGATTTTGCACTTATATTTTTCGGCATTATCGCGTTAAACTTCACAGGAAAACGTCCTACCGCTCAAAACTTCTCAACACAAATAAGGTGAGGGAAAGAGCAACTGTTAACGAGCATTCAAATGAACCGTTGTTATTGAGATTCAATTGGACAAAAATACAAAGTTCCACTTATTGTTGCATTTCCTAGTAGTGTTAACACTAGGAGGGCCATTCTTTTAAATATTTTGTAACGGTTTACCCTACTAATTCGCAGTTTTACGACTTTTCATAAATATTTCAAAAACACTCTTTCTCCAAAAATTGTGATTTTATGACACTCTGAAGGGCAGTACAGCTAATCGGTTTCAGACCGAAAACAGTCATTTTTATAGTATAGTATATCTCTGAATCGGTAGCAGCACATGTTGTGATTGTTGCCTGCTTCAAAACTAAGGTTGGTTCTTTGTCGGCATTTATGCCTCCAAACATGTTAAATTCGGTGAAATCTATTGCGAGTGTCGTGAGATTCAAAACATTTTGTTTCCTTTATCAATGGTTTCATGGCCGGTGTGAAGCAAACTTTCCGCTTTTTAAATGCCTTAAATTTCGCAGTGAATGCATGTATAAATTATAAAAAGTAAGAGTAAAATGAGAAAACTTTACAGTGAGTTAGGCATTTTTAGGCGAATATTAACAAATTAGGCTCTAATAACCGTTTTAGGGCATTTTAGGGCACTATAAAACTCTTTGAATACCTTTCAATTTCCATGAAAAACAAATATTAATAATTATTTTTACTTTTCTCCTAAAGAAACAAAATAGGCATTTGCCCTAGAATCCGATGTCTGATAATGAGATGCTAGATAAGTCACGGATTAAGTTCCAATTAAAGCCATATGTTACAACAGAATTCGCATAAGTTATAAATATGACGCCAATGAGTTGTTTGCAATTGTGATTAATAATAATGTAATTACAGAGAACTGAATTAGCTTGGAAATTAATACCACAGTTATAGGTCATTCGTTATCTCGTGAAACAAAATGCTTGTGTGCGCAGTAGCTCATAGTAAGAACCTTATGGTGGGGGTAAGTGAGCTAGCTAGCTGCTATTGAAGCTTCTCAGTCCACTTCTTCCCCCTTATGCGCAGATAGGTTTCACGAGATACCGAATGGTCTATAAGTCTTTAGAATTATGCTGAATTAACTATTTCTGTCTTTATATTACCTGTATTTATTAATCATCTCCATTTGTTCACGAATAATGATTTCATTATATCACATTCATTTTTTTCCTTTTTACTCGTACGTTTTATAACGGTTGGCTGGATTAGAAACTATTTCGTTTTAAACATTTAATAATTTATTTATAATTTAATTTATTATTCGGTTGTGAAGCTTTTCTCATCCAGTCTGCTCTAAAAAAAAATCTGAAAGTTAGAATTTATAAAACAGCTATATTACCGGTTGTTCTGTACGGTTGTGAAACTTGGACTCTCACTTTGAGAGAGGGACAGAGGTTAAGGGTGTTTGAGAATAAGATGCTTAGGAAAATATTTGGGGCTAAGAGGAATGAAGTTACAGAAGAATGGAGAAAGTTACACAACGCAGAACTGCACTTATTGTATTCTTCATCTGACATAATTAGGAACATTAAATCCAGACGTTTGAGATGGGCAGGGCATGTAGCACGTAAGGACGAATCCAGAAATGCATACAGAGTGTTAGTTGGGAGGCCGGAGGAAAAAAAAAACCTTTGGAGAGGCCGAGATGTTGATGGGAAATATTAAAATGGAATTGAGGGAGGTGGGATATGATTGTAGAAACTGAATTAATCTCGCTCAGGATAGGAACCGATGGCGGGCTTATGTGAGGGCGGCAATGAACCTGTGGGTTCCTTAAAAGCCATAAGTAAGTAAGCCATAATTTCAGTAACGCAAGGCATACTGTAATTAATAACAGAAAATGTGACCAGATTTCTCGAATATCAAACGCATAAATTTACACGTCACAAGTGTAACGTGAGACTATTTTGATTTTCCCATTATGTTTTACCTTCCCATAAAACAAACAATTTCTCTAATTTGCACGTTGTAGAGCAATGGTGACTCTAAGCCCAGATCACATAATTATATAACAGATTGCTCATCCCTATGTTAAAACCGGTAGCACTTTGAAGAGAACAACCTCTAGGATCGCCACCCGTCTGCCGTAAAGGAGCACGAGATGGCAGTACAGTCGCTAATACAATTCAAATGGGAGTTATGACCTGACACCTTATGTAACAACTAGATGGCAACATAGTAAATCTGACAAAAGTTGTTACCATCAAAGTCTATAAGGCCGAGCAATCTGGTTATATATGATCTAGGCTCTAATGTAGTGTACTCGTTGATCATACAAGCGGTTACTGGTTCGATTCCCGGCGTAGACAATGGAAGAAATTTATCTTAAATCTACGGGACTGAATGGTTGTCCGTTGTGTTGTGATTTTCCTGTAACGGCTCTGCGGTGGCTCTGCGTTACGTTAGGAAGATGTATAGATGTCTAGGGTTGATTCAAAGGCAATACCCTCCTCCTCTACACTGCAGGAGTCTGTAAGTCTGTACTACAGGGGAGGTTTAACAGATAAGGAAAGAAAGGGCTCTAATTACCATGGATATAAAATTAATTATTGTAGGGAGTAAGAACATGCGAAACATTAATTTCTAGATAGTCACACACTTATTTTAAATCATATGTTGAACACTGAACATATTCACGGAATGTATCATATTTCTTCCCCACTGAAATAATTCTTCAAATTAATTTTATAATACTAGGAAGAAATTACACAATCTTTCCGTAACAACAAGAATGTGAATTTCCTGTTCTTCTGCGTACAGTGTTGCAAAACTGCTTTTCTGCTGTTTGTATTTGCTGCATTCTACGTCTTTAAAAAGTTACAAAAATGTAAATACCACATTTAATATTTGTCTTACATTGCAGCCCAAGAATTTCTTTCTATACAGAACGAAAACACTGTATTTGTCGAATTGCAGTGTTTTGGTGCAAACCATGTTTATCTAGCACATGGAATTCCTTGCGAAAGGAAAACCACTTTCACTGCTTTACTGATAAGGAAACGGGTCTTGGAAGCTTGAATCGGGTAGACTATCAGCCAAGGTTAAAGCAATAGTGATTATCCTTATCACATTCACACTCTGTGATATGCCCTCATTACATATATTTAAAAATATGTCTTTCTGTATTTACAAACGTATTTTAAAGGCATTGTTTCATATGTAACCAAATGATTCAAACGCCACTCTTTGTATTCCTCCTGCAACATCGAGTAACTATTGCAAAACACCTGTGACCTGTGAATCAGACCAGTTCAAAGTCCAGAATAACGACAAAGAGACTGTTTCATAGTCACGTGTATTTGAATCCTATCTGAGGATATTATATGGTTGAGTTCTTTCCCGATATTTTCTCTACCTGTATGGAGAATGCAATATAATCCCATGTCGAGTTCTCGGATCAATCTCGCGAAATATTATCTACCCCAAATTTCAATAAAGCTTTATAATATCGTAGTTGATTCAGCGTCGTTAAATAATTGATTTTAAGTAGCTGCATAGTTTCATAATCATCTCTCGTGATTTTCCATAGAAAAATTAATGAGTGCAGTTTTGTTTTTCGGAGGAAATTTAACGGAAACTCAAAATAAGTTGTATTCTCGTGTTAAAAGTTAAGGTTATATTATATATATATATATATATATATATATATATATATATGATGTTCTTTCCCGCATGATCAATATCGGAACTTAGGCAACATTAGTTTTTAGGAGGAAGGTGTCATAATTGTACTTTTTTAGTTGTTTATTTAACGACGCTGTATCAACTACTAGATTATTTAGCGTTGATTGAATTGGTGAGAGTGAAATGGTATTAGGCGAGACGAGGACGAAGATTCGCCATAGATTACCTGACATTCGTCCTATAGTTGGAGTAAATAGCCCAAGCGGGAATCGAACCCACGCCCGAACGCAACTTCAAATCGGCAGGCAAGCGCCTAAGCTAACTGAGCTACGCCGGTGGCCCGTAATTGTACTTACTGTGCGGTAAAGGCACGAGCCATATCAGAAGCTGGTCGCTGCTGTAGATTTGTTATCATCAGTTTGTGGTTAAATTTAATTACAGACCTACCAACTTTCATGCATAATGCGCGAGTCACCCGCAATTTAGTTTGTTCACGACTTTCATTCTTCCACATTCGCATTCATAATCTCGGTATTTAGGCCTATAGGTGATTGCATAACGTTCCTGTTTAATGTTATGTTTTCGCCCCATTGCTATTATTATTATTATTATTATTATTATTATTACTAAAATGATATCTCCTACTAAATTTCCGATCTCCCGCATTTAATCTCTCGCAAGTTGGCAGGTCTGACGTTACATGCGTTCCTAGATTGTCAAGAATGACGTTAGAGGTTTAGTTCAGCGTTTTGTCGATACGGCTGAACGTTTGGTCGCATAGTAGATTATTTGCTGTCAAAGCGTTACCTTTGGTGCACTAAAGGAAGTGGTCTGCAACGCAATAATGTGGTCATCATGATAAATGTGGTGGCAATGATAAAATTCCTTTATTGGAAATGGTCGGCCTGGTTGGCGCAGTTGGTATAGCGCTGCCTTTCTATGTCCGAGGTTGCGTGTTCGATTCCGGGCCAGATCGATGGCATTTAAGTGTGTTTAAATGCGACAGGCTCATGTCAGTAGATTTACTGGCATGTAAAAGAACTCCTGCGGGACAAAATTCCGGCACACCGGCGACGCTGATATAAACTCGGCAGTTGCAAGTGTCGTTAAATAAAATATAATATTTAACATTTTAACTTTTATTGGAAATGGGAGTATCTCGAGAAAAACTACCACCAAACACGGTTTTTGTCCTGCACTATTTTCGCGTGAGCCCAGCTGGATTTCAACCTGGATTACTAATGTGAAAAGCCTATGCTGTATACGTAGCTGTATAGCTGACGCCTAATATTGTGCGTCTGAAATGTCATTCTTTTTATTGTAGAATTCGTCTTGATATTTATTGTATTAGTAGAGATTAAAAAATATTACTGAACAGCTCTTTCGGAACAGTTTAGAAAATGGAGCAGTTCCGGGAAGGATAGATGATAGGGGCATCCTGTTCCAAAATAGTAGTTATTCTGGACAAAAAGATAAATTATTTGGGAAACCAGATTCCAACTCCGTTGCAGTTCCTGCGTTATTGTTCCGGCCAGTGTTAATAGTGCTGTTGGGTAAAGAGTTCTGAAATTCAACGAATTACTACTGCATTCCACACATACTCGTACTATCACACTGATATACTTGAACGAGAAGCCATCATTCATTTTTTGTTTGTGGAATTTAGGTTATTTGCCCCCATTCCTACTCCGGTTCGATGCCAAACAGTAGGCATACTACGTACTCTGAAATGTTATATCAAAGCTCATTAAACGCAACTCTGATAATTGTGCAGAATTAGAATTACGTTAAGTCATTGTGTCTCGAAAATCCGTTATGTGACATTTTGGTCGAAAATGAGTTACTTACTTACTTACTTACTTACTTACTTACTTACTTACTGGCTTTCAAGGAACCCAGAGGTTCATTGCCGCCCTCATATAAGCCCGCCATTGGTCCCTATCCTGAGCAAGATTAATCCAGTCTCTATCATCATATCCCACCTCCCTCAAATCCATTTTAATATTATCCTCCCATCTACGTCTCGGCCTTCCCAAAGGTCTTTTTCCCTCCGGCCTTCCAACTAACACTCTATACCTATGCATTTCTGGATTCGCCCATACGTGCCAAATGCCCTGCCCATCTCAAACGTCTGGATTTAATGTTCCTAATTATGTCAGGTAAAGAATACAATGCGTGCAGTTCTGTGTTGTGTAACTTTCTCCATTCTCCTGTAACTTCATCCCTCTTAGCCCCAAATATTTTCCTAAGCACCTTATTCTCAAACACCCTTAACCTATGTTCCTCTCTCAGAGTGAGAGTCCAAGTTTCACAACCATAATGAACAACCGGTAATATAACTGTTTTATAAATTCTAACTTTCAGATTTTTTGACAGCAGACTGGATGATAAAAGCTTCTCAACCGAATAACAGGCATTTCCCATATTTATTCTGTGTTTAATTTCCTCCCGAATATCATTTATATTTGTTACTGTTGCTCCAAGATATTTGAACTTCTCCACCTGTTCAAAAGATAAATTTCCAATTTTTATATTTCCATTTCGTACAATATTCTGGTTACGAGACATAATCATATACTTTGTCTTTTCGGGATTTACTTCCAAACCTATCTCTTTACTTGCTTCCAGTAAAATTCCCGTGTTTTCTCTAATTGTTTATGGATTTTCTCCTAACATATTCACGTCATCCGCATAGACAAGCAGCTGATGTAACCCGTTCAATTCCAAGCCCTCTCTGTTATCCTGGACTTTCCTAATGGCATACTCTAGAGCAAAGTTAAAAAGTAAAGGTGATCGAAAATGAGTTATGTGGTGCAAAAAGATAAAGTTGTTGGGAATCGTCCCCTTATAATTCGGTACCGGTATGTCAATACTCAGTGGTTTTCCACATATAATGGAAAAATAAAAACTGCTTTAGAAATTTGTAATTTTTTTTCTTCTGATAGTTTCGGTTTTTACACAAAGCGATTTATCGAGATGCAACGACAAATTTAGTTTCTATAGACGTTTGAGATGGGCAGGGCATGCAGCACGTATGGACGAATCCAGAAATGCATACAGAGTGTTAGTTGAGAGACCGGAGGGAAAAAGACCTTTGGAGAGGCTGAGATGTAGATGGGAGGATAATATTAAAATGGATTTGAGGGAGGTGGGATATGGCGATAGAGACTGGATTAATCTTGCACAGGATAGGGACTGATGGCGGGCTTATGTGAGGGCCGCAATGAACCTGCGAGTTCCTTAAAAGCCATTTGTAAATAAATAAGTAAGTAAAGTGTGGAGAAGATAGAAGACGATGTAGCACATTATGGATTATATTTGGTACTAGAAATGGAAATGATAACATGAAAAACTAAATTATTTTGGAACGGACAGAATATGCAATGAGAAAGTGGGCTATATGTCATCTTGATGAGCCTACTTCATGTTTGAAAAGTTAAATATATTTGCTATTTTCGACATCTTTTTTTATCTAATGACGGATATTTAATTGTTCGTCGTTCACCCATATCAAGCCAGCTGTGCAGACCAATTTACCTACAGAGTCGTCGCCCAGGGTGCGCCATAGGAGACTGGTTTTCGCTAAGCCCGCGATGAGATGAGATGATGATGGAGATTTATTTGGATGCCACCCTTTTATCTCCAGGAAGGACCCGGTACTCACTCTGACAGGAGGCTGAGTGAACCCTAAGGCCGTTCTGAAATTTGGCTACGACAAAAATCCCTCCACTCTCCGGGATTGAATCCGAAACCTTTCAGTCTGTGGTATTTGCTGCACCAACTCAGCCACGCAGCTATAGGCATCCAACAAGGAAAACTCAGTGCGCAGAAACCAGCGGGCGTGACTGTCTCGCGCAGATGACACATGCTCCCGTTCCCAGCATGCTCTCACGCCTACTGCAGGGGGGTACGAGGGGTATAGCATGCGCGGCGCGAGGAGTTCGAGCTGAGTTTTGCTTGTAGGATACCTATACCAATAATGTATAAGTAAATCAATATTTAATTTGTTCGAATTATATATTTAAAATAAGCAAAAAACAAAGAAGTGATATTTATAGACGTCGAAAAAGTCTATCACTCTGTGGCTATGGAAGTCACTGACATGATTTGATATTCCTAAACCTCTTATCCATTTTATAAAAATAACGTAAAGCTTGTGTAAAAACTAAAAAGAAGACGGATTTTGTCAGAGTTCTCTACAACAAAAGCATTAAGACAAGGCTGTGGGATGTCGCCTAAACTGTTTAACATGCTTTACAAAATTGTAATAAAGTATGCCGAGCAGTGGGAACGAATATCAACAATCCCTTGACGCACAGCTTATTTGTCGACGACCAGGTCATAATAGGACAAGAGAAGATGATGTAGAATACATGCAGCGTAGACTACATTAATTTGAAGTAGGCGGTTCGAAAATAAACACTACTAAGACTGAATATATAGTGGTTAATGGAAATGGAGAAAATCTGAGAGTAAATGATGTGACAATTAAGTGTGCGGATGGATTTGAATACCTTGGTTATCGATCAAATCTAGTGATAAAGACATTAATAATACATTAAATCATGCCACAAAGGCAATTAGATCTTCAAACAGTAACCTAGCGGTACAACGAGAAATATAAAGCAACAAATTTTAAGAACAATATAGGAAAAAGCATTCTTACCTAGGTAAAAAGAAAGAAATGAAAACTGGACGTCAATGAAAAAATGGAGAAAAGAATGATGGCGACGGAATAGATGGGCTTCGAAGAAATCGAAACTGTAACATTCAGGAAATTCTTACATTAGGGAAGAAATGAATGCAAAGGAAAGTATTCTTTACAGAATAGAAAGAATATCACTACAATGGTATGGACATGTGCAGAAAATATCGGAGGAGAGATGAACCAAACATACCATCAGCTGGTTCACGCCTGGTAGGGAAAAGGGTGGAAGGGCTTGGAAGGCTTGGTATGAAGGAATAAGCACAGTAATAGCGAAAAAGGGTTTGGAAGAAGAATAAGAGGAGAGTAGGAATATCTGGAAAACATGAATTAAAGACAAACTGCTATAAAGTGAAAAACATGTTAAAGTAAACTTAAGTAAAGAGATATAATTCAGAAAGTAAGCAAAAGTTGAAAGGTGGTCATAATTTGACAGCTTTTTCATTATCTCCTGAGGATTTTAAATTTGAACACACTTCTCGGGCTTTAAAGTTAATTATAGTAGGGATTACATTGTTACGGCATCGACACGACATCAGATTTTTGCCTAACACAATTGAAAGGTTCAGAGCCATAGTGGGCCAAGCGCCATTTATTAAAAAAGGAGACAGCAAGGGTTAAAGTTAAGTGAATGCCATAGTTTAATGAAGATTGACATATGAATTAGTTTTAATGTGTATACTTTACATTACGTGCTATATGTTTCCATTGAATTATGGTAATAACTTCATTTTAACCTTCTTTTTCTACGGTTTTAGTAAATGGCGCTTGGCCCACGTTGGTTTTGAACCCTTCAATTATGAACAGTATTAACAACAGAAAACTTCTAAGACAAAATTGGAATTCTATTTATAAACCGCGCCATAACTGCGTCTTATTCCGTGAGTACGCTTCATCAGGCACGTACTTTGTAATAATACTTTTGTTGTTGACTCATAATACTAATCTCGCCAATAAAATCTTGATGTGCTATAAATGAATACATTTTGTGATAACAGAATTGTGAGATCAGAAAGTTCGCAATTTTAATGGCGAATCATGACTCAATTCCATATCCACGAGGTTTGTAAGGTAGGTTTACTACACCATTTTCATCAGAATCAGAAACTGCGTCAAATTATATTTGAAATTGCGACGTTCTTTAACAGTAAAGAAGTCTATCAGGGTGTGAGACATGGATATCGGTTTTCACCCACACTGTTTAATCTTATATTGTTGTAATCACTAGAATGCAGCTGATAATTTTAACTGAGGACTACAATTTTGTCATTTTTATGGATAATTTAAATACTGAACTGTCTGAAGATGACCAAGTGGCATTTGCAAAATCACAAGATACCATTCTTTTTTTTTCCTTCCTGAGCAATGCCAGAAGGCTTGCACTGCAGCTTTCTGTGCTGACCTAATAGTTGTAATATTAATAATGGTGATGGTAGTAGTAGTACCGCTAGCAGTAATAGTAGTAGTAGTAGTAGTAGTAGTAGTAGAGGTAGTACTATAGCAGTGTAGTAGTAGTTGCAATAGTAGTGTTAGTGTGGTAACAATAGTAATCTAATAATATTAATAATGGTAGTAGTGGTTGATGACAGTAGTAGTAGTAGTGTTAGTAGTGGTGCTAGTAGTAGCAGCAGCAGTGGTAGTAGTAGTGATAGTAGTAGCAATGGTAGTGGTATTAGGTGAAGTATTAGTAGCTGTAGTGTTAGTAGTAATAATAGTAATCAATTGTGGTTCTAGAAGTGGTAGTAGCAGTGGTGCTAGTTTTAATGATGCTACTAGTAGTAACAGTGTTAATAGAGGTAGTAGCAGTAGTAGTAGTGTTAGTGGTGGTTGTAGTAGTAGGAGCAGTAGTAGTAGTAGTATGTGTTTGTATTTAGTCACACTGCAAATGGGTAAATACTCTTTGGCAGTGGTAACTAATTACACTCAATAATGGCAATTAATAGTAAACACAATTAATAAAAATATAATTAACAATAAATTAATAATAATGCTACTAGTAATAATTAATATGATAATAATTAATAGTAATAAAAATAATAATAACAATAATAATAATAACAACAAGGATCTACCTACATTAAATGAAGCAAGATCACTTAAAATAACATTTAAAGTAAATCTAATTTGTATCTTAACCCTAAGTTCGAACTAAAACCCACGAATATGATATGTTCATACATGCACAAGTAACTTTCAGCGCTACACTCATTTCGCTGTCAACTGACTCACTGCACTAGAACTACTACATGGATTTCACTGATACTATCCTGATTTCACTAACACTTCAAAAACATTTCACTGTTCAAATACTTTGCACTACCACTATAAACTATATAACTTCACTGACACAACACACTTCACTTACACAACACTTCACTGACACAACACACTTCACACTTCACTGGCACAACACACTTCTTCACTGATACAACACTTCAAATAACAAAACATCAATTACACCCTTTAAATAGTGTGTATAATATACTACCGTCTATTAGTAAAGTCCTTAAGCATATTTTAAATACAGTCGTAGTAGTAGTAGTAGTAGTAGTAGTAGTAGTAGTAGTAGTAGTAGTAGTAGTAGTAGTAGTAGTAGTAGTAGTAGTAGTAGTAGTAGCGTTAGTAGTGGTGGTACTGTATAGTAATGTTAATAGTGTTTGTGGTAGTGGCAGTAGTTGTGTTAGTGATACTGGCAGAAGTAGTATTAGTGATGGATTATTAGTAGTACCGTAGTGGTATTAGCAATAATACTTACGGTTCGGATAAAGAACTGTTCTCCAACCAGGAGATAAACCGTGAAAGGAATGTGCTTACTATTGCGTATCTATTGGAGCGAAGTAGATAGATAATATTACCGTTATAACGTCAGTTTAAAAATCATGCGCTCTCCTGCATATGTTATTTCCTTTATGGAAGGATTAAAAGACCAGGAAATTAACCGTGATCTAATTTTGTAACTAGGGTAGTATAAAAATGTGTATATCAGTGTTATCGTTTGTACTTTGAGAGATAGCCAATGGAGATACGAGTACCCACGTGTGTGACCTTATGATATCTTATGACATCAGCATTCATTCACAGCATCACCCGCTGCGTCTCATTCCCTGGAGACTTTCTCGTGGTTGGAGTACAGTAGCTGTATCAGGATAGACATCCTTGGTCCGTGTGTTTTGTTTGTAAACATTAATTAGGGCTGTACTGTCCATTCACTGATGTTTTAGTTAGGGAGTAGCGAGCGCTCTTCCCAGCAGTTAATGTTAATAAACAAAATGCACGGACCAGAGGTGCCTATCCTGATACAGCTACTTTATCCGAACCGTAGTAATAACTATAGTAACAGTATATCATTTAACTACGTTGTCAGTTGCAAAGTTAATTCAGTTTGATATTCAATGAGGATGAGAAATTGCCGACAAAGATTGCCTGGAGTTCTCTATCAGGAAAAGGGTTGTGTTACATTCCCAAAATCTTGGATACGGGATCCACAGCTTTATAAGAAGCCATGGTAAGTTTTTATTTCGCCTTTAAAATCCATACTGTTGGGCAGATTTGAACCCTCGCACCTCGAATACAACAGCCAGCATGGTAACCGATTCATGAGTAATTAAGTGTCAAGACGCATAAAAGGAAATTATGTTGTTATAGAATGAGAAAAACTCTTGGTGGTATATTCAGTGTAATGCTATTAGTCGGTGTCGGGTTTCGAAGCTAAGTCTATTACAGCAAGTGGATGCTTCACTCCAACGCGCCGACAAGCTGGAGTGTACACACTTGTGTAATCACTTTTGCAAAGTTCATTTTGAGCTACGTTTATCCTCTTGACATTTGGCTTCAGATACTTTGCTTGGCTTCTCTTTTTTCCTTTTCTTTTTTTCGTCTTTTCCTTTTTTTTTTTACTGACTGTTGCTCTTACATCAATCTCGTTTCTCTGATCTGTCATGGATGTACATAAATATTTCACGCCTTTCCGTTAGTTATGTTGCAATATGTCCACATACAGGAACATTATCGATATTTAACTCGAGATTATTTCGTTATTTCTTTTAGTTGCTGTAACTATTAATTTTATGGGTAGTACGTATCGACGCATTTTCAGCACGATTGCTCAATTTTTCTCATGAAATTCGCTCTCGTATCATTTGACATCAGTGAAATATCAGGGCGTAATACACAAAACGCAACGTTATCATAACAACGATACCTACTACTTTTAATTTAAACGATAAAGAACATTCTTCCGATGGCAGAAACATTGATATGAACACCATCTATTCATGATTCACTTTTTACAGGTTAAGAATCGAAGCTTAGATTACTTCATACTGATGGATTTTTTGCACCAAAAATTATATATGATTATGATGATGATGATGATGATGGTGGTGGTAGTGGTGGTGCTGATGGTGATGGTGATGGTGATGATGATGATGATGGTGATTCCCTCGTCGGCGTCCATCCTCTCCCCTCAAGCCTCACCACAGTCCCGATTCATCGGAATTGTCCCGTTTTGAGGGTACAAAAATTATTCCGAATATTTTTAAATTAGTTTTTGTCCCGATTTTTAATGGAAACAAGTAAAAACCAGAGAATTTTATTTATTTTAATAATGAAACAACTGTTAAATATTTGTGACAGTCTATCAGTGAAGAGGTTTTAGATAACTGTACTGCAATTCAATATTTAACTTCTTGATGTAATAGACTAACTCCATCACATTTTCATAGATGTTTTTAATAGAATTCCTATATTGGTATATAGTTGAAAACTGTGCTAAACTGTTGTAAGATAAAGATATTGTTGCAGATGGCAATTCAATATAAATAATTCATATCAAGTCATTTTTTGAAAAATTAAACTGAAATTGACAGGGAACTCAGGGTTCAGCTAACGGCTCATGAAATTTTTTTTTTATTTATTTGTTTATTTATTTTGCCATACAGATGTGCAGTTCAATGAATCCCTAAACATAGCACAATTTTCTTCTCCCGGCACACATTGTTGACATAGACTTTTAGTGTTATGTCTTCACATTGAACAAATGAAACAGGAACAGTGATTGCATTTTGCTCTCTTGTCTCAGCTTCAGGAAAGTTAAATATATTGACTTTTATGCAGTACCTACTGCTTATTTACACACTTTTTCATTGCATTATATTGTTTTGTTGTGAAATTTGTTAATTCCATAATACTATTCATGTGTTCTAAACTGTGTGTATGGGTATCCAATGCCTACCCACTTCACTTACGTGATTCGGGTTCCGCATATTGCCGATAGATGGCGGGACTGACACACCACTTCGGCGGGCCACGCTATGCATGATGTGTATCTGTGGAGAGTTATGTACTAAGACTAAACTATATCATGTTTTAAATGATATGGTATTCCGAAGTAGAGATCATCCCTTTCCTCCCTCTCGTGTTGAAAGAAATATTTAAGAAATTTCAACAAAAACATATAATGCGTCTACAACACTACTCTACTACAGCTCTCCTGCTTCTCTCTCCATTTCGCCGTCCTTCTCTGTATTCATATTTCTTCTGTAAGTTATGGAGCTCCTGGCCTCCCTTGTGGTAGCTCGCCTCCTCGCTACAAATCCAGCTGACCCCAAAGGGAAAAGGAGATTTATCTGCCTTCATAGGGATGGGGAGGATGACCCTTGTCCTGTGGTTATCTTAAGCGGTGGCCTTAAACAATGTTTACCACAAAACCAGGTATTCTCTACGTGAACAGTGTTGCCAAATGGTTTACGATCGATCTCGTTGGTAGCATTTAAAATCCCTCAATTTCCTTCCGAAATAAATTGGATATCTTTCTTTTATTGGGGATTAAAGTTGATAGTTCAAAATAAATTAGTGATTTATTTTTAGGTACTTACATATTACGGTTAGTTATACTGCAGTGAAAGACTGCCCTTGGAGAGAAAACTATGAATGATTATTATTATTATTATTATTATTATTATTATTATTATTATTATTATTACACTATTTCCCCGTTTCTAGACGCCATATCCTCTGTTAAATGCTTTTTCTATGAGATTCACGACAAAATGGCAATTTTGATTTCATCCTTTCATGTCTTTTTTTTTTTTTTGTATACCGTAAACCAGGGTTAGATTGGCCCAGCGCGTGTTACTTTGGCCCTCACACGATAAAAAGTTTAAATATTTTTTTGCACTACGAGTTTCATTCACATCATTCATTTGTATGCGTCATAAGATAATCAGATATTTTATGCCATCCTAGCATTAGAAACAGGTTGTTACTACATCCAATATCGTTCGTAATCGGCTTATTGACGTATTCGCTATGACGTAATACCGGAACGCTTGCTCTCTCGCGCGACGTAACAAGAAATAAAATGCAGGACAGAAGGTAACGTATAATTTATTTCCAATCTTTAACAATTTTGTATGACATATGTAATATTCCATAAAACAGTTCTGTGGTTCAGAGAAACTATATCAACAAAATAAAGGAACATTTGTAACATAACCTGCAAGGTCATCCATTTCTCTTCATTCAGTGTCAATGCTAGGCGCAACTAATCGATACGAACATATGAAGACTGTCAGCTATGGATCCCGAATTTCTTTCATAATTGAGCCATTCAGAGCAGAAGTGGTGTAAATCAAGAATGGGTAATGAGGGTTAAAGTAAACATTCTGTAAAATACAGCGCAAAGTAGCAATTAATATTCAATTTATTTAAACTATTAGTAGTCAGTGGATAGCAAGAAGAACATATTAATCGCTACTTTGCGCTGTATTTTACAGAATTTTTACTTTAAACCTCATTACTCAGTTTTGACTTACACCACTTTTGCTCTGAACGGTTCAATTTATTTCCTACAATTTATAATGTTAAGATGCCATAAAGTGTTGTATCCAACTCATGGATAATCTTATTATGACACTCGTGAAAATTGTCGCACTCACTATCGTTCGTGTGACAAACATTCACTCATGCCATATCATCAAGATTATCCACTAATTGCATAAATAACTATGAAGTATAACTTCTGCTATCAGGATTGTCTATAACAGCCTTTGTTGGACGGACACCTGTGATGGTCATAGTATTTGTTGTTGTGGAAGTAGTAAATTGATATTGTGTAAACTTCCTCCTTTCCAGCCCATAGCGGTGATTAAAAAAGCCAAGTAGGCCTAAGTGTAGTTTTTGTAAGCTCAAAGTATTAGCATACGAGATATGTAAACAATATTTGGTTATTGTAAAACCCTTTGACAGTATTTTCTGTCTAAAAATAAATAGCACCTATTCACGTGGATAGAGGCTACATTGGCCCAGGTCAAAGTAATTTCTAGCACTAAATTTTCTTTCATTGTAGATAGATAGATGGATTTATTGAGGAATATTATACATACAGATGTTATATTATCGTAATTTTCTCTAAAATCCAATGCACGGGTCTTCTGACCGTACGTGCTTTGTATCTAAATGAAGTCCTACTTTGTAGGTTTCACCCCCTCACCTATGATTATATTCAACGACACTCTAAGAGAACACACCTATTAAAATGAAAATAGCACAACAAAACACATATAATATATCCTAACCTAAAACAGACATAAAGCGTATAATAGGGTAGATACCATTATCCCTTCGTCAGTTCGCATCACAAACTTCAACAGCTGAAGTTCTAATCTGTCTCGCCTTCAAGAGGAACAATCCAGTCTTTTGTTCGTATTCTCTATTCCCCATGAGGTTAAGACATGCAAGCGAACTTCTATTCTGACTTAGCATCGAGGGTGTAACTGTTTGCAGGCTATGTGAGGCCATTGAAATTAAAATACCCAATCATTGGCTGTTGGAAACTTTGTGTACCTTATATCCAGCTGTTATCACGAAAATGGAACTAGTACTGGAGAATATGGGTCTGTGATAAGAAAAGTAATAATTAATGAAGGACATGCTATGTATTTTCTCTTCATATGAAGGCACATTCAGAAATTAGTTCCAGCTCGCAACAAATTCGTCACTATCGTTCACTCAGAGTGTATCTATGTGTCTATTATCACTTTACTCGTGATATTGCAGAACTCGCGATTACAAATCAAACGAGTGGTCGCATAGGTCTGTAGCTGCTCTCGATGCCGAGATATTACGGAGAGAGTCCGCACGGCACGGCTAATTTTATACGTACCTTCGGCGCCCTCATGCCCATAGCGAGTGAATGTGACGTCATTGAGAGTGGTCACACAATTTATATTGTTCCATGCCCTAACTAAAAATAACATAGCATTAGGCTCTGGCTCATAGTTTTGTTACAGTACACGTTTAAAATTCTGCAATTTTAAGTTTGTAGTGTACAAAACAGGAATTTCTTGTGTATCCAAACTGCAACCTTTTGTGCTAAGAAGAAATTAGAGAACAAATTAAGAAGAAAACTGAAATTACCAAAGATTAGTGGTGCATGAAACAATCTTAGATATGAAACTTTGCTTTATATTTCGTCCCACTACGCATTACTCCATTAACTCCTTGCAGTTTTATGAGGAAAAAGAACGTCATAAAATTAATTTAAATGTTCTATTGTAAAAGTCATTTCGTCTTGTTGATTTATCGCCTGCCATTGATAACAATGAATGTAACTCCGGCTACAGAGTTCATGCCCCCATATTTGAAAGAAATGAAGTCATCAAATGAAAGTTAGCATTTATAAACGCCTTCCTTTCTTGTGTGACATCTTCAAGTGTTATGTCATTGTTACCTCTTATGTAAGCAATTTTCAGCAGACGGCCGACGACTCTACTTAAGGTTTCTAGACGTTGTGTTCAAGTGTCAAGGATCACGTACAGCAGTTATGTCGCCAACATTATAAATCATTTATATTGATGAATGAAACTTTACCAGATCTGTCATATCCTGACATCATAATATCCACATAATTATGCACAGGAACCGTCATAATACAAGACCACGGTCCACGAATTGCGAAGACTTCAGAAAAAAATTTGATTTTGTATACTGCTAATTTTCCATCACACTTCTTACTTTTTGCTATTGTATGATGAAGAATCGGTGGAGCGGAGAAAAATTATCTCCGGCACCGGGACTCGAATCCGAGTTTTCAGCTCTACGCGCTGACGCTTTATCCACTAAGCCACACCGGATTCCAATTCCGAGGCCGGATTGAATCCTCTCAGTTTAAGCTCCACCTCTTAGTTTCCCTTTAGTGATGTCAGCACATAGAGTTGAAAATCTGGGTTCGAATCCCAGTGCCGGAGAGAATTTTTCTCCGCTCCACCGATCCTTCATCATATTATGATAACGCAGAATTCCTGCGGGCTGAATAGGCCAGTCCTAAATTTAATCTGCTCTCTAGCTACGTCATAACCCAAGCCTGACGGCAGGCAGTTACGGGAGTGAGTATTGTCTGCTTTGCCGGTGTCTGAAAATTAGCCGCGCAGCGAAGCCTCTCTCAGTAATATCTCGGCATCGAGAACAGCTACAGACCTGTTCGAGCATTCGTTTGATTTGTAATCGCGAGTTCTGCAATATTAAAGTGATAATGGATTCGACCATACACTCTTGGTGAACAATAGTGAAAAATTTGTTGCGAGTTGGGACTAATTTCTGAATGTCGCTTTATACAAGCAAAAAAAGAGAAATACATAGGTACTTTTCTTATTATAGAATCATATTCTCCAGTACCAGTAGAAAATATTTTTCACTACATTTCAGTTATAATTTCTCTGTGTTATAGTTTATATCGGCACCTATGTTGTTGTAGATTAATTATTGTTTTTTTTATTTATTTATTCATGTTAAAACTTGAAAAGGGTATTTCGACCTGAATTGTGGAAAGTTCCCTTGTTAGGCGATTGCCCATCTGAGGGATATAATCGAAATACAAGTAGGGCCTATAGCTAACAGAAGAAGTAGAAGACGTTCAAGAATAATAATGTGCCGCACTTTACTAAGGCTATTGTTTGCTCGCAGTTTTTTTATTATGAGCTTGTAACCTTTTCCTGTGCTTTGGAAATGTCGGAGATATCGAGCGGAACGTGTTAACCTACTGTTATGACGACAACAAGAACTGGGCCGCCACCAAATTCCGTACGAAATGAAGCAATAATCTTTTTTCTTCTTATTCTTTCTAATAATTATTGTTTTATCCGTTACATCTCCATGAATTTTATGCATCAATAGGAAGTATGGAGGTTCTCTGTTAAATACAGGTCAATATAGAGAAAAATTATCAATCGTTATAACATTAATTTTATGCTTGGAACATTGAGACGTAATATACAGAGTGTTAAAAAAAGTACCCAATATTTTAGGAGGTGATAGTATACATCAAAACAAGAAAATAATGTCTAATAAACATGCATCCTACAACACATACTTTCTGAGATCTGAACACTTGCTCAATGTGACGTCCATTCATGGCAATGCATTTCTCTGTCCTACAATACAGCAGACTACCAGATAATCATGCCGTAGTTGACATCCCTGGCATGGAATACTGAAAACAAAAGTCTGGTTGCGGATATGAGCGGGGTTCAGGAGAGATGGTATTGTGAATTTCGTAATCAGCATGTGTGGGCTGATGGAAATCTCCTTGCAGTTGAAGGAACAAGACATCAGCACCGATTCTCAATCAACTTATGGGCAGGCGTTCTTAGTGATAGATTAATAGGGCCATATGTGATACCACAGAGATTAACGTATTAAAACAAATTTCAAAGAGTGCGTGATTCCTTACGCCGAGGGACAGATAAATCCATTGCCATGAATGGACGTCACATTGAGCACCTCCTATGAACAAGCGTTCAGATCTCAGAACGTATGTGTTTTAGGACCCATGTTTATTAGACATTATTTTCTTGTTTTTATGCATACTAGCACCTCCTAAAATAATTGGATACTTTTTTTAACGCCCTGAATTTCCTGTATTTTTCATTTATTATCCGACAAAAAAAGAGCTGTGTTCTCAAATATTGCACGAGTAATGACATTAATATTTTTTATTATTAATCAGGTGGCAATACCAGAGTACAAGCTCCCATAAGATGTGTAATCTGCAGTGGAAAGACACTTAAAGTTAAGGACATACACAGGAGATGCCATATTATTATGCAATGGAGAAGATAAGGGGATGATAAGCGGTGACTGTGGTTAACGAGAAAAATTACAAGCTGGATTTGAACCCAATACCGTGACTCTCATGCAGGGTTAAAGTTGCGTCACAGTTGTTGCATACCTCGCGTCCGATCTTCTGTAAGTAGCCAGCCAAAAGTCGAGTGGAATTACGAATTTAATAAAATTCAGGTAAGAAGTAGGCTACAGAATAATTAGTTACAAACTTTAACAGAGTCGTAACTTCATGATAAATTGTGGTACAAAACTGGCACAGGGTTCACGTAAGATTAGTTCCTGCCAGCTGTTACCAGATACCATCAAAGCAGGTAAAATCACAATGCTATATACAAAAACGATAATAATAAATATTTATTTAGGCCTACTTACTAATCATTGGTCTAATATGAAAATTAATTTTGTTTGGCAACATAAAATTCATCGGTATGACGTAACAAACTGTGATTCATGAGACGTAACTTAAAAATTTATTTACGTTGACTACATGAAATTATTAGTACGAACTTCAAAAACAGAATGCCGCTTCAAAATGTACACTGTTTATTAATTAATCATTACTGTATTATTTAATAATAATAATAATAATACATAACAATAATCATCATCATCATCCTTGTATGTATTGGGCCTAGTGGCCCGTCACGGTCTCTTGCCAACGCTTGAATGGTTTGCCCAAGGATCTCTTGCCCACAGGATGGTAATTTAAAATTTGGCGTGGAATTCTAGAACGAGGCATTCTGATGACATGTGATCTTCAGTTTTGTCTGTATTTCTGTAGGTATTCCGTAATCGATTCAATCTGCAGTTCTTTCATAATGTCAAAATTTTTAATGTGATCCATTCTCGTGTATCCCGCTGTACGACGCATAAATCTCATTTCTGCCGCCGTTAATCTTTGTGAATCAATATTACGAATCGTCCAAGCTTCACTACCAAAACAGAGTATAGGTCTGGCCAATGTTTTATAAATTCTGGTGCGCGTGTGTTTTTGTACTAAGGTTGGTTTGAATATCTGATTAATTATCCCCATTGCTCTGTTGAATTTAATAATTTTCTCATTCAAATCTTGTTCTTCTTCATATGAAATTTAGTAACCGAGGTAACTAATAATAATAATAATAATAATAATAATAATAATAATAATAATAATAGCGTTAAATTTGAAATAACATTCTCTAGTAATTTTCGTTTCATGAAAGTTGGCAGCTTTATCAAAGGTAAGCAATGCTGTCAGCATAACAGAAAATGGCTGTCAGTTGTAATATTTGTCAGTGCCGAACGAAATTCGATACAAAGTTCGCAAAAGAAAATTCATCCTCAAAACTGGAAAATCACTATTATCCATTATCATATTTAGTCATAGGGGTAAAATGGTTAGATTTCACCTAAGGGTGTAAAGTAAGCAAGACTTCAATTATAGAAAAAGTAAAATAGAAACTATTGTGAATGGATATGGTTTTGATATTGAGGAAATCAAACATAGTATATGATAAAGAAAGGAAGTAATTGGAAATCTCAAGTCAGAGTTGTGGAATGAAAGTTTTTCAAATAACATTAATAAAAGATTAGGAAAATTATGATAAGAATCACGAATGTCACTGGGACTCGAAGCTAGACCGTCTGCGTGAAAGGTCAAAGGTCTAGCTGGACTTCTCAGCCACCGCAGGGACATTAGGTACATTTACTAAATAGAATAATCTGGATTTACTTAGCCTATATGGCTAGATTAGTAGCTCATTCTAATGAGTGTATTCTGTTTATGACACTTATCATTCAATTCAATTGGAACAGAAGTAATTCGCTTCCCTGCCACTCGCATTCAAATTTTGCCAACTCATAACTAAAAACAAAGAGACGTAAACAAAGGAGTGCTGAATGCGTGGCATGGTCTTCGGAAACTAATCCAATTGTTTCCTCGCTCCGCCTGATACGATACATCAAGTTGAGCAGTGGCGCATTCCCACGCAATGCAGATAGTCTGATTTTAATGACCCTAAGGCGCGTCGACTGGCTTTTTGTGCTTGATTCTGCGTTCTTAAAGCTGATGGCTTCAGACACCAGATGAGTTGCATTACTTGACTCGAAGCAAGGCCGTTATTAACTACAACAAACAAAACTGCACGATGCCGGGTGTTTCTCCCCGAACACAATATCATAATAATGGTAATTAATGCTAATGATTTCGCATCTTTTTCTGTTAAGGCGGAGAAGCTGCTCTTTTATCTATGTATATTCGAGTCAAATAAAGTTCCCTTTTCTGCTTAAAGTATCCACAAAATAAAAATAAGAAAGGATACCGAGAAGTTTCATGAAGTAACGGTTGCGAGTCTTAGGCACCCAAAATTTAGGTAAATTCTTCTTCAATTTGTTTGCATCAAGTGTACCTTTTATTACTGGCAAGGCACCCAAAAATTTGGCAAATTCTTCTTCAATTTCCTTGCATCAAGTGTTCCTTTTATTCTGCCAAGGCATTCAAAATTTTGGTCAATGCTTCTTCATTTTGTTTGAATCAAGTGTACCTTTTATTACTGCCAAGGCACCCAAAATTTGGCAAATTCTTCTTCAATTTCCTTGCATCAAGTGTACCTTTTATACTGCCAAGGCATCCAAAATTTTGGTCAATTCTTCTTCATTTTGTTTGCATCAAATGTATCTCTTATTACTCTGAAGGCCTTCAGCTTAATTAAATTACATAGCATTATAAGGTATAGCTAGTAGAATTTAATGTAGTCACTTCCGTTTTCGGAGACAGAAAAACTTTTTCGCAAACGGATCTGGTCATTTAATACCCAGGCACTGTCAAAGAGAGCGCTTTCTTTTGAAGAGAAAAGACAAGAGTTTATTTATTGATTAAGACTTCTCAGATGCAGTTCCACAGCGGTAACATAATGTCTACCAATGATGCGTTAGTAATTATAATTGGCGTTCTCATATTAACTCCACGTGGAGTGTAAACTAAGTTATCGCATGTGAAGTGAAAACTAAGTTATCGCATATGGTGTTGATGATTGATGACAATAAAAAAAAGTTAAGCAATATTAATTTCAGTTTTAATTAAAGGTAATGTTATAGATTGACATTATAAGTAATGATGCGTACAAAAAGGATACATTCAACACAAAGCCTTCCGCCTGAGTATTAATTGGACGCTCGAACTATACTTTAAATGCATTTTCGTCACAAATCAGGGTAGAGGTGACGAACAATAACAACATCATTTTGTGCAACCACTTTATGAAGCGGGTATACACGTGGGATAGAGCAAACTATATCGACACTGAGGACGTGAACATAGGCAATCTACTTCACTATGCGCGCATTGGTAAGAATTTTAAAATTTACCGCAGATAGTTTTATACGCAGGTAGTTTTATGACAATTAACATATTCCCACTTTGTAACTGTTTTTTACCTGCTATATTTTTGTGGATATTCACTTATGTACCTGGTAATCTTGAACTGCCTTCGTGTATGAGTTCTATTCCAGCTATAAATCTGTGCTTTTCGAACTGGTGGCTCAAGGTCACGTACAAAAGTGCAAAGCACGCACGACTCACTGAACTGAAAACTGTGAACTGATTACTGAAGCATTGGTAATTCCGGCTGTCCCAGCTGACTTTAGTGAGGAGAATGGTTCAGGATTGGGGTAAGCACACATGGTAAATGCAATCCATTGCTTGAACTTGAGCCGCCAGTTCGAAATACACAGATTATAGATATAATTATTGGACGAGGTTTTTTCCCCCCCTAGGTTTTCTGAAACTGTAAGACAAATATCAGACAATCCCATGGCGAATCCTCGGCCTCATCTCGCCAAAAACTATCTCGCTGTGACCAATTCTAACGCTGAGTTATCTAGTTGATACAGCTTCGTTAAATAACATACAGAAAGAAAAATTACAGCGTAAAGGTTACAAAGCAATGTAGTCTAATCTTTCCCATTCTTACACTTCTCCATACCATTCACGCGTTAAGGTCTGCGCCTCGTAGGCCAGCGGTAGAGTGCTTGTTTAATGATTCAAAGGTTGTGGGTTCGGGCCTTCTTCAAGTTTTCATTTTATATTTACTATGGTAGGAACGATCATGATTTTAAAATCAAATGTAGGAAACAGAAAACGGATGTAGGTAAATTCTCATTTTTAAATAGAACTATAAATGATTGGAATGACCTACCTGCAGCAGTCTTTGAGGGCTGTCCTTCCTTAAGGAGATTCAAGAATAATTTAAAAAGTTGTATATAAAGTGAAAATTAAAATTAAGGTGACATTCAACATTTAATTTTTTAAGGTGACATGTATTTATCTCGGCTGACGAGTTTACTTCCTAGGTTTGAATTGTAAATTATTTAAAACTAGCGTGTAAGAGGGCCTTAGACTAGAAATGTTTAGTTTAAATGTAGTTCTGTTTATAAGTATGCATAAGGATGTAATTATTTGACTTATTTGAACTGTTTTATCAGTGAAGCGAGGTGAGTCAGTGAAGTTATGGTTTTACAGTGCAGTGAACAGTTCCGATCAGTGATAATTTATAGCGTCAATGAAATGTGTTCTATAGTGTCAGTGAAATGTGTTACAGAGTGTCAGTGAAATGTGTGCTAAAGTGTCAGTGAAATGCGTCATAGTGCCACTACAGGGAATGAGATGAGAGTAAAGTGAAAGACTATTGAAACTTATGTAGGACCTATAGATAATTATGTAGGTTGTATTGTAAAATTAGGTATTTTATTATGTTTTATTATTATTGTGTTAAATTGTATTGTGTATTATTATTGTATTGTGTGTAAAATTGTATATGTGTTGTAAAATTGTATTGTGTATTGTAAATTTTATTGTGTATTGGTTATCATTTTATTGTGTATTGTTAATATTGTATATACCACTGCCACCGGGTGCTTGCCCACTTGCAGTGTAAATACATACATACATACATACATACATACATACATACATACATACATACATACATACATACATACATACATACATACACAATGAAAATTAAACATAACCGTAACATAAACACAGAAGTTTGCGCCCAGGCTACCGAGTGGGATCATTCACAATGATTCACATAAGCATTGACATAAACATAACCGTAAGACGTTAACATGAAAGTTTGCAAACTCCAAACTTTTATGCTTATGCTTACGTGATTTGCAAACAGAACACAATCGTGGAGCGCTGAAATATACGACAGAATATGAGGAAATGGCGTCGTTGTTATGTTTCCATGGTTACCAAGTATGTTTGCGGTTATGTTTATGTTCCCATCGTGAATGATGGTATGACTTCTTGATTTTACCGTAACGTTTATATTCTTAAGTTAACGCTTACGTTATGTTTAATTTTCATTGTGAATGAGCATTTACACTTTTTCTTTAATATGTATTCATTTATTGTCTAAAATTGCATGCTACTTTACACATCTCTATTACGACCTCTACTGTTTTATGCCTGTCCTGTCTGGGGAGGAGCTGCAATAAGTGAAATTAAACACATCCAGTCATTTCAAAATAAAGTCCTACGAATTTCACTCAATTCTCCTTGGTTTGTCCGTAACAGGCAACTACACAGAGAAACTGGTATTGACACAATCAAACAATTTATTCATTCACAAGCTAAGAAGTTCTATGACAACCTAGAAAATGTTCCAGGCGCCATCCATTACTCTCTCGGAAAGAAGTTCACATTTCCCACCAGAATCAAGAGCCGACTTCCAATGGACCTCATATTATAATCAAAATTTATCATCACACCAACCTATGTAAACAATTATTTATTAACAATTATTTTTGTTCATTGAGGAGCCCAATCTAGGCTGCCCTCAATTCAGTGTTATATATTATATTTATAATTTTTAGAAATGATCTGTATAGCGCTAAATGCGCTGATCGATCAATAAATTGTTAAAAAAAATTATTGTCTACTTAAAACGTTTCTTTCGAGTAACAAAATAGCCGGAACTTCTGGATAGAAGCCAGCAATTCCTCGTGACCGAGTGCTCAGTGCACCATGTCTACATTGGCTTCTTCAGTTACATAAGGCTTGTCCCCCGCACGATGACAGGTCCCGCATGCTTGATAAGAAGACAAAATAACTGTGACGACAACGTCGTAACGATCACAATAAAGCCGCGCAGCTGAACCGCCGCGCCGTGTCTCAAGACTTCTAATTGCTCGTTCTGTCATCAACAAGACTATTGAAATGGGCGGAGAATTATTATAGTAGCGCATTGTTAAACTGAAGGATAGGATGAGTGCATAGTTACGACCTGACGAGTTGGTCAGTGTCAAGAACAGTGTCCTGAAAGGTGAACATGCGCGGGCATTAAATTGTTTAAAATCGAATAATTTCGTTAAACTCGATTGATCGATTAAATGTACCCGGTTAACATAATAAAATTTTTAGTTGATCGACAGCTCTAATAATAATAATAATAATAATAATAATAATAATAATAATAATAATAATAGAAGAGTTTTGGCAAACTCCGTTTTAATAACGATAAAAATAATAATATTGATACTAATAATAATAATAAATAATAATTTATTTATTTACTTATATTTAATGTGCTGTACAACAGCCAGTGGCCAATAATAATAATAATAATAATAATAATAATAATAATAATAATTGGGTAATAGTAATAGGCTAATAATAACAATAATAATAGTAATAATGATAATAATAATAGCCTATTATTATTATTATTATTATTATTAGGGTAATAGTAATAGGCTATAACAATAATAATAATATTATTATTATTATTATTATTATTATTATTATTATTATTATTATTATTATTTTTTAATGTACCGAAGTACATATGATATTTCCATGCAGATATTCTACATCATCATACGATGAAAGACGATGACGCAGAATATCTGCATGGAAATATCATATGTACTTCGGTACATTAAAATAATATATATGATATGCGTAAATCACTTCGTGATTTAAGACGGCACTTATTCCGTCGGATCCCGGCCAACTAGTCACTCATAACGAGTGCACCTCAGCACATGTGTGGACTTCAGTCCTACGTTCATAGACATCTATGACGTAGTGCAGAGGGCGGCCACTAGAGGGAACCCAAGAGTTGAAACTTAATCTGAGATGATTCTGTCCGACGCCGGGGTGGCTATCCGGTGTGGCTTAGTGGATAAAGCATCAGCACGTAGAGCTGAAAACCCGGGTTCAAATCCCGGCGCCGGAGAGAATTTTTCTCCGTTCCATTACTCTTTCATCGAATAATAATATTAATAATAGGAGAGTTTCGGCAAACTCCGTTTTAATAATGATAAAAATAATAATACTGATAATAATAATAATAATAATAAAACAATAATAATAATAATAATAATAATAATAATAATAATAATAATAATAATAATAACAAATATAATAATACAAGAGTTTTGGTAAACTACGTTTTATTACTATTACTATTATTATTATTATTATTATTATTATTATTATTAATCCATATCACTGTTCTCATGTGGAGTTATTACATTTCAGATAATATGTTTTGCTTCCATACTTCTGACTACAATCTGAAATAATGTTGAGAACCTTTGAAAACAACACAACGAAAATTGTAACAAATGCGTATCTGCAACTTTTTTTGCAACAAAAATTACGTTACGGAGTTTGCCAAAACTCTTCTCCGGAAATCAATAACACCAGAAGTTGGGTTTTCCCTCTCACAAAGCGTAACGCGCACTTCCTCTCCAGAAAATATTATGTAAAATATGCTGGTGCTGGGTTCAACTCAAGTCCTTGTATTAAAGTTTAATTAAATGTAGAGTAAGTATAATTGAAAAACAAACTTAGCTTTATGTATTTGTATGTTTTGTACATAGTTTTTATGCACCAAGCAAAGAAATCAGCAAGTATTGCAGGATGCATGAATGATGTTATATGGAACAACAAATACTTAAAATAAAGCAACCAAGGTAAGAATATATAGAGCTGTAATTCGCCCAATATCAACCTATGCCTGTGAAGTACGAGCGGATACTTAAAAAGTTAAAAGGATTCTGGAAACAAATTAAATGAGTGTATTAAGGAAAATTATGCAGAAAACAAGAAGAGATAAAGTAAGAAGTGAAGAAATTAGAATGCAGCTAAACATCCAAGCAATAGGTGATTGGGTACATAGAAGAAGAAAGGAATGGAATCATCACGTATCTCGCATGACACCAGACAGAACTGTACGCATAGCAAGGGATAATCTACCAGTAGAAGGAAAGAGGTAGCCTGGAAGACCAAAGAAAAGATGAAAAGACTGCTAATCTCTGGAAAGAACAGGCCGTAGGCCTATACAATGAGTAGAAGAAGATACATAGTCTATACCCGTCCTTAAGGTCCTGGATTCAATCACGGGTAGTAACGGAATTTTTTGTCGTTACCAAAACTTTCAGAATTTTTCCGTATACACTCAGCCTCCTGTCCATTGAGTACCTACTAGTTCCTCTTGGGGGGGGGTAAAAGAGGTCGGAGCGTGGTGCCGACCACATTGTTTTATTCTATTGTCGAAGCTATTAAAGCAGTGGTTGCCAAACACCACGAAATTGTGACGTAATAGAAATACAACCCGCACACCACTATCGTAGGGAGAGGGGTGGAGTGGGTATCTCCTCAGGTAATGCAGTGAATAACAGTGCAGAGACGGACTGTGACCAAAATATAAAAGCAATATAATATTCTTCTACTTATTAACTATACACACTTTTTTCCATGTTAATTTTTTATCCTCCTATTCATTATTTTTGTATTATTAATAAAATAAAATACATTTATTTTCTTATTTACCATAAAAAGAACGTGTACTTTACATCAGCAGATATTTTAAATTAAAAAAACGTACCAGGCTGGTCACGAAGTTGTAAATTACACTACATACTTCAAGAAACGTCGAAGTATTTTACTCCGATTAAGACATATAAGCAGATATTTTTTATTGTTTATTTATTAATGAACTATTCAAATTACACTACATACATCGAAAAAAAAAATCGTCGAAGTATTTTACCCCGATTAAGACATACTTTTTATTGTTCGTTTATTAATGAAGTATTCAAGTTACAGGTAAGGGCGTGGTAGTCTTCATGTCAAGAAGAATACATTGTTCTTTTATACTTCATTTAAAATTCTACAACAAATTAAGTATCTCATATTTTTGCCATCTGCGCAAAATAAATCCTTTTCCTCCCATGCTCCTTAAAATTAAGTTTTTAATTATTACCTGTTTTCGAAAAGACATCGAAACATATTATCTTCACCACACTTGTAAAATTACATGTGTACGTCCGCTGCTGATAAATGTTTTTACTTATATCGAAGTGAAGGCTGTAAACAGAGGGTGGGGATATGATGCCATGGTTACGCTTGAGTGGAGGCAGGGGCATGTGTCGCGACACAGCTTTTGGCGATCACTGTATTAAAGTATAGACCTACAGCTCTACCTCCACGCCCCCTTGCGCCTCCTTGGCGTATAAAGGGTACAACTTTATTTTATCCCTAGCTTTATATCCATTGTTTCTTAAGCGATGTTTCAAAATTGTGAAGTGTTGTGTCATTTTCCCTTGCCATTAAATCATAGTATGTTTTCCTGTTGTATAAATTTGTATTGTATTACTTTCAGTTACATGTCACTTGATTAATAATTGTTTATTCTTCCTGGATGATATGATATTCAATACAATGCATGAAACATCTTCAAATACATAAAAACATAATTTAAATTTATTCAGTGCGCATAACACAGTAAGGATACATTGGGCCTATACAATCTTCCCAACGCCACAAAAGTTCTCAGCATCTCAGCACTGGAGTCTTCAAAAACTTCAATGACTTCCTTCTAGTGATTATAAGTTTTTGTGGAGCTTTACAACAGAAAGAAACAGTCTGGTTAGTACAAAAAAAATGTTATATTAAATGAAAGGCGCCTTGGTAGTTCAGTTGGCAGAGCGTTGGCTTACGATGACCGTGGACCCGAGTTCATATCTCGGCGAAGATGGCACTGACATAGACTGCAGTTTCCCTTCCATTATCATCTCTGTTTCGTAAACTATGGCATCTCCTATGTTTGTGTGACGACAGAAAAGCCATCCGTCGCAGTAGATGTTCGTCGTGGTTTGTCTAAATATTGATAGATGGCAGTGGTGGAGTCTAGACGATTAATTGTTCTGTTTAAAGAGGCTCTAAAGTCCTCACATAATAATAATAATAATAATAATAATAATAATAATAATAATAATAATAATAATAATAATAATAATAATAAGAGAGGAGACTCTTCAGTAACCTTTATATGTAACGAGAGCCCGTGTTCGAATCCCGACGATGTCCGGTGATTTTCCTGGGGGTTTCTCCGTTTCCCGCCATCATTTCACTGTCGTTTTCCATTCCAATATTCATTATCGTCATTTCAATAGCACCCAAAACGGTGTTGCCTAAGGTAGCATTTTGACTGGCGTGTAGGATCGTCAGTCTGAGGCGGTGTAGTACGCTTTCAAGGGAGGGAAGGGGTGGAAGAGCACTCTAGCGAATCTGCGGTGGAACCTTGCAGGCTCAGTCGATAGATGGTACCACGCAGTAGAGTCACAATAACTATAAAAGCGCGACCGTTCGAACTTCAAAAATAAATTCCAATATAGGAGCTGTAAGGCATACAAGCCCATTAAAGGCTGCGGCGCAAGACTTCGGGCCCCTCCTCCGTACCAAAGGAAAACATTTCATAAGGGCAATGGATTTTTAAACTTCTTGATGATGAAGAACCACGAAACATATTCTCATTATTCAATTAAACATAAAGAAAAGGGTCATAACTAAATTCAAAATTGAATATATGTCGATGAAGCCCCATCTGAAGTTTCTTTACGTCTGGAAACTTTATACAATTGCAAATTCCGAAGATTCTGTCGTTTACCCGACTCAAGAACCTCAACTTCTGCACAAAGCCCCACAGCAAAGCGTGAAGAATACTGTCATGGTTAGTCGACACCGGCACCGCTTTCACACTACAAGCTGCTCGCTCATACGAAAAGTTAAGATAAAAGGCAGTTACGTAGCAGTGACGTATATTGACCACAGAAAAGGTGAAACTAAGACCAGGTGTAAACTTGATAACGTTGTAAAAGAAAATTGTACCTCCTCCATTATCTTTCTGAGGCTTCCTAACAGTTCCGTTGAGAAAACAGAACGTCAGTAAAAAGAAGTGCTTTATTGACATCACGCACAAGCCATGACATCGCCATCGCTTAGCTTCGTTGAAGGCGACATGGAGCTCTACTGCGCTCATTTGGAATCCGAGTATGTATTTCAATACTATAATACTGTATGTACAATTTATTGCACGCATGCATAGTATATGAATATACACACGCACTACTTCTGTAGGCCTACGCATTATTTATGTATGTAACGAATAACATTGTATATCCAAGTCGGCGCAATGCCTGAGAACTCTATGTATGTATGTATGTATGTATGTATGTATGTATGTATGTATGTATGTATGTATGTATGTATGTATGTATGTATGTATGTATGTATGTATGTATGTATGTATGTATGTATGTATGTATGTATGTATGTATGTATGTATGTATGTATGTATGTATGTATGTATGTATGTATGTATGTATGTATGTATGTATGTATGTATGTATGTATGTATGTATGTATGTATGTATGTGTGTATGTATGTATGTATGTATGTATGTGTATGTATAAGTATGTGTACAGTATGTATGCATTTACAGTATGTATGTATGTATGTATGTATGTATGTATGTATGTATGTATGTATGTATGTATATATGTATGTATGTACGTATGTATGTATGTACGTACGTATGTATATATGTATGCATGTATGCATGTATGTACGTATGTATGTATGTAAATTCTTACTTAACAGATTAATTGCTGATTAATATTTGTTACTTATAATGAAATTAACATCTCTCCATTCTTATTATTATCATTAATTTCTCTAAACAGATTTACAAAACCTCTAATGGCAATTACATTAATATTCTCATTATAGAAATATATTTTAGATTTATATATTTATTTTTTTATTTTTTTTCTCCCTGTAACATAGTCCTAGTAAGCTTATATTAAATTAATTTTCATCATTTTACTAGCTATCTCAAATATTAAATTAATTATAATTGATTGAATTAAATTAGGTCATAAATTAAGTTACTACTTTACCTTATAGGTTTATCTAAATTTAAATAAATATGTAGTCTACTAGTCGTTAAAACTGAAGAATATTGCTGGAGAACCTTTTAAGTGTAGTGTAAATATTTGTAATTTAAATATGTATTTGTATTGATTAAGGCTGGTTGAGTGGAAGAGAAGGCCTTATGGCCTTAACTCTGCCAGCGAAAATAAAACATAATAATAATAATAATAATAATAATAATAATAATAATTATTATTATTATTATTATTATTATTATTATTATTATTAATGTGTATGTATGTATGTATGTATGTACCACATTCGCTGACGTGAGTGTAGGTGCACTTCGTAAAATAATGTGTGAAACTAATCCAAATAAATCATATAAACCTTTCTTATTCCAAATAAAGTGAATTTATCATATCCTCGTCGGTACACTTAACACTTTGATATTTACAAGAAAAGTTAATATACAAGTTGAATACAAGAAAAGTTAATATACGATCTTACACGACTTCTTTCACTCAAGCTTCTCTTTCACGTCTTAGTCAGTTGACCTTGTCTTTTGAAACACACTGTATAGGTAGGCCTATAGTTATTGGAAATATCCAGCATCACATGAACAGCTCAAATAAAGATAAGAAATCCAGAGCTGCGTTCAGGAGTGGGTTCCATTTTCTTCTTGGGCAAATTACCTGAATGATCTTTTTCCGAAGTTTTCCCTAACCGTAAGGCGAATGATAGGCAATCTACGGTGAATCCTCGGCCTCATCTCGCTAAAAGTCATCTCACTATCATCACTTGCATCGATGCTAGTAATCTAATAGCTGATACAGTGTATTTAAATAATCAACTAAAAATATAAGAATGCCTTTAATTAAGGCTTCATATCGAAATGATGTAATATATTTTAAATTCGCTTATGATATAATTATTGTTGATAATTATCTACTCAGCTCTTGTGAAAACAAACAAGCTCCAAGAGGCAAGAAACAGTACATCATTTGGGTAACCTATTATAAAAATATCCATGATCCATACCGTATTTACGTCGTAGTAATAATGTATGACGTAAACTACATTAAACTCGTTGCTATTGGTATATGACGTGTTTACTTACTTTATTATAACTGTAATCCATAAATATACATTAGTGCAATAATATCGGTGATTAGAGATAGGATTATTAGCTAACACGCCCCGTGCGATTTTTATTCATCAGCAAAATCTAAATGAAAAGGTGTACAGAGCAATCGCCACATGTTGTAGAAACTAAGAGATAGAATTCGCATCAGTTTCCAACGTGTGAGCGACTTTACAGGAAGATAATATTAAAAATACATATATGCGAATGGACAGCACTTCCAGTACCAGTAATATAAATAGGTAAGTGTCGCTACTGCATGCTACACTTGCTACATTGTAGTGCGTTTCACGGATAGAGAGGAGTTGTCATCAACAGCCTTAGAGGTTTCTTGAACACGTTCCTGGAAATCCTCTGTGTTACTGCTTGTGATGAAGATATATTGAGGGGTTAAAAAAAGTTACTGATATTTCTATTTTCAGTTCCTATTGTGTACAGATATTACAGATATAACGAGTTTGCTATTTTCAGCAGTTTGGTGTGTATCGCGGCTTCTTTTGTTAAGTTTATTTATATACGCTTTAACATCTGTGGTCATACCGCGCGTTTAGGATCTGTGCGCATACCAGTAGGCCGTTTTTACACTCACTTGTAAATCTTGTAACATTTGTGACGGAACATTTTCTTTATTTTCTGCAATAATACATTTTATTAAATGTAATAACTTTCGAGGAATATCACTTTTGTTGACGTCGTACAAAATTTTCTCCAATATTCTTTTGAGAAGATTAACTCCATATGTATATGAAATTATTGGGGATCATCAGTGTGGTTTTAGGCGTAATAGATCAACTATTGACCAGATATTTTGTATTCGACAGATAATGCAGAACAAATGGGAGTATAATGGTACAGTGCATCAGTTTTTCATAGATATCAAAAAGGCATATGACTCGGTTAAGAGAGAAGTTTTATATGATATTCTTATTGAATTTGGTATTCCCAAGAAACTAGTTCGATTAATTAAAATGTGTCTCAGTGAAACGTACAGCAGAGTTCGTATAGGTCAGTTTCTGTCAGATGCGTTTCCAATTCACTGTGGGCTAAAGCAAGGAGATGCACTATCACCTTTACTTTTTAACTTTGCTCTAGAGTATCCCATTAGGAAAGTCCAGGATAACAGAGAGGGTTTGGAATTGAACGGGATACATCAGCTGCTTGTCTATGCGGATGACGTGAATATGTTAGGAGAAAATCCACAAACGATTAGGGAAAACACGGGAATTTTACTGGAAGCAAGTAAAGAGATAGGTTTGGAAGTAAATCCCGAAAAGACAAAGTATATGATTAAGACTCGTGACGGGAATATTGTACGAAATGGAAATATAAAAATTGGAAATTTATCTTTTGAAGAGGTGGAAAAATTCAAATATCTGGGAGCAACAGTAACAAATATAAATAATACTCGGGAGGAAATTAAACACAGAATAAATATGGGAAATGCCTGTTATTATTCGGTTGAGAAGCTTTTATCATCCAGTCTGCTGTCAAAAAATCTGAAAGTTAGAATTTATAAAACAGTTATATTACCGGTTGTTCTGTATGGTTGTGAAACTTGGACTCTCACTTTGAGAGAGGAACATAGGTTAAGGGTGTTTGATAATAAGGTGCTTAGGAAAATATTTGGGGCTAAGAGGGATGAAGTTACAGGAGAATGGAGAAAGTTATACAACACAGAACTGCACGCATTGTATTCTTCACCTGACATAATTAGGAACATTAAATCCAGACGCTTGAGATGGGCAGGGCATGTAGCACGTATGGGCGAATCCAGAAATGCATATAGACTGTTAGTTGGGAGGCCGGCGGGAAAAAGACCTTTGGGGAGGCCGAGACGTAGATGGGAAGATAATATCAAAATGGATTTGAGGGAGGTGGGATATGATGATAGAGAATGGATTAATCTTGCTCAGGATGGCGGGATTATGTGAGGGCGGCAATGAACCTCCGGGTTTCTTAACAGCCAGTAAGTAAGTAAATAATACATCTTATTCAAATATTTTTTTTCTGTAAAATGGTACTGATCTTCTATGTTGATTCTAATAGGTAATAAAAGTTAACAAAAGTCATTTCATTTTCAATATATAGTGTTTGAAAATATTAAAAATATAACATCCGTGACAACTGGAATGGCCGATAAGTAGATAACGTATCTACGTACTAGTTTCAAGAGTTAAATGAATGAAAACGAATGTCGTCCCAGGTTGAAGTGAAGTGGGCCCGATCCTACAAAATTCGAGGCGCGTCACGTGACAACTTATATGCTGCCGGTAAACGAACGAGGCAAATGTAATATTCACAGCCACGAATAAAACACAGCTATAAAAACTGTACCTTTAACAACCCATTACTTGCGAACGGGGTAGATCGATGCAGGTTCGTGGATAAAATTACATGGAACGAATGTAATGGACGTAAAGTGTTCAACAGAATATTACTTTTGTTTAGTAGAACGTTAATGTAATTGAAGTACTAGGTAAACGAATTCTGTTGAAGTTAATTCAGTGCCTGTCGCTTTATTTTTTATTTCTTCTTCATTATAATTCTAGGAGAATTCCATGGAAACAACGTAAGTAAATTCATAGTTTCCTCCGGTTTTCATTAATTAAGTTATGCTTCTAGATGAACTGTAAAATGTAGCTTCAGAAACTGTTTTAATTTGTGAGTATAATAAAAAATTGATTGGCTATTCTAAAACTAGATGGAAGGATTCTCTCTGAGCTGCAACAGGACTATCGGACCTACCGTGATGTTGATGATTGACGATGATGAATTAGAAAGTGACAAGGGATTCATACGGTCCCTGTATTTGTGTGGAACGTTTTTGGCCTCGCCTGGGTGTTATTTTGAAATGTAGATTTTTATTATAAGGATTCTGAATATGATTTGAGAATGAAATCAATGTAATGCAACTTATAAGGTTTATTATTAATGATTGGTTTTCCATTATTTCATTATTCAATTTATAATCTATTTGTACAATTAGTAGAAGTAAAACCTCGTTAATACGGACTCGTTAAGCTGGGCTTCGCTTAATCCGGACAGGCAAAAAAAGAAACGACGAGTTTGGAAAAATTAAATAACTTAGTTTTAGGACTACCATTTATATATTTTGATGATATTTGTTTTTTTTTGTCATCATTTTTTTTCCAGAAAATTGTTGGTATTTCATCGCTACCCGCCCTTTTGTTCTTCGCTTTTTTATTACTAATTGTAGTTCTTTAATTTTAAAATCACAATCTAAGTCGTTGTTATATTTATTCATTGGTCCTATAAAGTTTAATTCACTATTTATATCCCCTTTATTATATATATAATAGAAACATTCCCTCCATTTAATATTATCAATTATTTTGTTTGGGTTTGCATATAATTTACTGCTTTTTAGATATTTCCAAACTTCGTTTATGTTATTATTATTTATCCAATTATTTTTTTTATTCTTTCATAAATAAACTTTGTTTTTTTGTTAATTATCAAATCTTTATAATTTTTTCTTTTGTCTAGATAGTCCTGTTTGTCATCTTCTCCTTGTGTCTTTTTCCAACGTTTACATTTTTAAAATAAATTAGTTCTTTTCTCCTTACATTCGTTATCATACCATGTTTTTATTTTTGAATGGACATTTTTTGTTTCGTATCGTATCATGTCGATACCAGCGTTTTTTACGATTTTATATAGTAACTCCATGGCATTTTTATCTTATTTTTATCACAAAAATACTCAAAACCTATACTTAATATTTAATTTATTTTGCTATTTAACCTAATAAAAAATTATTTTCATTATTATTTTCCCATATATACTGTAGTTTGTTATTTATATTTATCTTATCCAATGGATTATTTTTCATTTTGCTAATATTTACTTCATTTAAAATTTCAAATTGCATATTGATAATAAGACTTAGATGGTGACTATGACTAGTCATATCTATATTAAAGCTTTCGATTAGTTCTAGTATAACATTTATATATTAGAACTATGGAATTATAATAATTACAATATTACACCTATAGTATTAAAATAAAGGAAATCCATCAAGTTTACATTAAATCAATTAAACTATACATACAAATATTATTATCGATTACACAAACAAAGGTTTAAAGTATATTGCTTTATATTTTACTGTACTGTATAGTGTATATAGGTCTATGCCTTTTAAATACATCATAATAAACGTGTTTTCTTGCTATGTTATTTTAGGTTATTTCAGTTAATTAGAACTTTCGTTAAACCGGTCAACTTATCCGCAAATTAGTTCGGATTAACGGGGTTTTACTGTATCTATTTACAATGGAATTACTGTAAACTCAGTTCTTAAAGACATTCTGACGCTGATTGATAGATTGATTCAACAGGCAAGTGTAGTTCGGAAATATATTGATTGCACCTTGTATGCACTACGCCTACCTTTCCCGTGTTCTTGATTAAAATAAAAATAATACGAGTTTCACCTCGGTACTAGCCGTGCACACTAACTTGCACGTGCTTGAATTGGTATCACCTATACCAAGTAATTGCACAAATGATGTAATGGAGAGCCTGTTCAGGCATTTCTCTTGACTCTCCAACGTTTCTTTACGTATGAGAAGATTAATTCAAACTTTTCATAAAATATCGTAACTAAACATACAAGAGATTACGGCTTCACTTTCAGAATCAGATTAACGACGCGATCCTGTCACGTGTTCTCTTTTATGTAGAATTTCCGGATTATGTTGTACAGCACGTTAGGAAGTAAATTTGAAAATTGATATAGCAACATAATCCTTTCCACAGGCACTAAAAAATCTTCTTAATTACATTAGACAGCACGAACGTGTGCTGTTTGGGTCAGGGTGGAGCTTTCTCGTGATGGAACAACTTCGCGTGTAGGTAAAGCGGCCCATGTTGTCATGCGAGGTGGCGTTTTCTTTTCTTAAGTTCAGTTTATGCATATCGCTGTGCGAAAAGAGGTACCACACACAATCCTGATTGTGTGCTACATGCTGTCATACGTCAAAACTTCTACTCCAAGTGGAAAATTCATACAAAACACTTCTGAGCAAAATATGTCATGTTTTATTAGTTTATATTTGCTTAACAAGCCTTTCAAACCTACAAAATATCTTTTCAGAGTTAATCGCGACCATATGATGGTAGCAGAGAAATGACAGTTGAACAGAAGTACCCAATAGATAATAATAGAAAATCTCTTTAACCACATTTTTGGTCAACTATTCGAAGACAGGTTTGAACCTCACAAGTGACACCAATAAAGCATGACTCATGAGGAAACTAAGCCAGGAGATAATAAAGTAGGATTGCCAGTTCCTTTTCTCTCACCCCATTATCCACTACAAATATCACAAAACTGTTTTGCCAATATACAGAGCAAAGTAAGACCTTACGCATTTACAAGGAACAATAAAGCAACCCACGTGTTTATGTCTAAAATATGTCTAAGGCTATCAGATTTTGTATAATATTTTATCATAAACAAAATTATACTAATTCCTTCTAGGCCTAACACTGCAAAGCAATGATCTGTACTGCTTCACACATCTCAACACGGCTGACAAGTTGTAAAGATTACAACCTACTTGTCCGAGCAGAGTATGCGGTATTTCCAGCTTCCCACTGGTATTAAAATTAATGTTGGAAGTAGGGATCGGATTTCTATACCCTAAAAACTCTGGAAATATGCTAGCACTTAAAATACTAAAATATGGGATAAAAACTTGGAAATATGAGGCAAAACAAATTAAATATTTTCCAAAAAATTACTTCAATTTTTTTTGAGTCACCATTCAACAAAATAATTTTTTGAATAATAACTACATATAATGACCATAGGAAAATACAGTAGAACTGGTAAAAGAGGGGTGAAGAATGTCCAACGTCTGTTCTTTGCGTGACTAATTATTTTACAGCTATGTTAACAATGTCACTGACTGTATATGAATTACTACCTGGCAACAGAAGGGTTGGAACTTTTTAAATTGTTTAACATTTAAACTTTTTAACATTTCAAATTTTCTTTTCAGAACGAAAGTTATATTTGTTCTGATCAAATTTCTGTACATTCAAAGGACAAAACTAAAATTATTTCAATAATTTTTATTATAATACGCTGCTTTCTTAAATTTCTTAAATATTGGAAATTAAATCAATGGCTTCTCAAAACACGCTATTAAATGTTTCATATAAAACAATTTTTATCTCGGTAAAGAAGCAAAAATTAACAAAATTGTATTAAACTTTTTTTATTTGAAATATGTCAAAGAGTAACCCTCTGAAATTAATGACATTATGAAAGTAGCGCTTTGTGTTGTACTGTACTCTACTTTAATTACAAATCTCTTCCTCCTTTACTTTTCTTTCGATCTTTATTTTACTGCTGCACCCGAAATTCCTAGATTATTAAGAACTAGCCACTTTAGAAATACTATGTCAAGAAAAAACTGATGGTCTATTTCTCGATGTTGTATTCGGAAATCAGTTTAATTTCCCATGTTTGCAACCTTCGACATCGTTCTAACCAAAGAAGTTATTCTGTCATCAGCAAATATACCATAAGAAGAAGAAAGAGAGGGATGTCGGGTGACAGAGGAGCTCAAAGAAAGGAATGACGTAACTTGTTTTATTAGATGTATTCACATTACCACTGACATTAAAGTGACCCGTATGTAGTCTGCTAATCCGTCGACATAACGACGAAGGGCAAATAAATGCAGTGCATTTAATTACACTGTTATTTTATCATAACCATCTTCCCATTCTATTTCTTCTTTTCCACCTCGTATTTGTCCATTTTCATTTCTTCTACTTCTCGTCTTATTTCTCCTTCATCTCATTTTCCCCCCAATTTCTTAGTCATTACTTTTCCTTCTCCATCTCCTTTCCCCTCCTTTTCTTCTCCAACTCTTTCCCTCGTCCTTCCCTATCTTCTTTTTTCCTCTTTCTCTCATTTTTTCTACATCCCTTTTTATTATCCTCCTTTTCGTCACCGTCTTTTGTTTCATTTTCTTCTGCAGTTCTTTTTCTTCGTTTTCTTAATCTGTCTATCCTTCTCTTTTTATCTTCACCCTTTCCTTCTGCAGTACAGTTTCCTCCCAGGTCCGTAGCATGGCAAATCGGAGCCCGAGACAACAAACATCTCATATTCACTAGCACAGGCTTGGAGAACTGGGCGACAATTGTGGCGTTGCGTCACTCATCGGATACGTCACTCACCCCTTCCTTACATCCCCGTGTCACTGACTTTGTAGGAGAGGGGATTTGTATTCAGTGTCTGTCTTCTGTGATTGCGTACGGGCCACAGATACGTCATTCAACGCCGGTGGACTGTGGACGGGGAACCAACGCTTTCACCATGCTTTCCACCCCTCTCACGCCAGTTCTGTATCCCTGCCCTAGCATCTACGTGTCATTTATTTTATCCATAAAATATAACAAAATTTTATTACAAATTCTAAGATGTAAATGACACTAGTCAACAATGATTTTATTAAATATATAATTTTTGCTGCTTCGTATGTTTCTGCTAATTCCAAAAATGAAATCGGAATGTTTCTGTCACCCAACATTTTTTCTGTTTCCAAAAATAGCATGCAAGACCGAAAAAAAAGATCCTCTTTTGAATGTGGTATTGATCCTAAATCAAGAGCCCGACGGCTATTGCTTAAATATTGAATATTAGCAGATGAAATTATATTTGTTATTTGGAATTATTAAAATGTAGATTTTAAATAGAAATAATTTCTTTTCTTGTGGTCTTGACGGCTGACCACACAGAAAGAAAAATGTAACGAAATGTGAGAGAGTAACATTTTACAACTAAATTAGAAGTTCTTTTTAAGTAGGTTATTTTACGACGCTTTATCAACATCTTAGGTTATTTAGCGTCTGAATGAGATGAAGGTGATAATGCCGGTGAAATGAGTCCGGAGTCCAGCACCGAAAGTTACCCAGCATTTGCTCATATCGGGTTGAGGGAAAACCCCGGAAAAAACCTCAACCAGGTAACTTGTCCCAACCGGGAATCGAACCCGGGCCACCTGGTTTCGCGGCCAGACGCGCTGACCGTTACTCCACAGATGTGGACTACATTAGAAGTAAAACGTAACTATGTACACGATCAGCTGGTATTAAAGTAATATAAAGAATTAAAATACCAAATAATGCCTATACATACATTAAACATCTTGACAATAAAATAGGCCTATACAAATTGGTCAATTTTCAACAGTGTTCATCAAAGTTCATAAAATACAATAAAATAAAAAAACAATACAACAGTTGTATGAACACGTGTTGTACTGTTTTTTATTGCATTTTATTAAACATATTCTTTGAAAACACTTAGTCTTAATTTAAAAGAAAGTACAATCTACGTTCTTTGATATGGTCAAATTCATCAATAGCTTTGTAGTTGAAATTGAAAATTGTAACATCATATAGGGTAAAGGTTGGTAATATAGCGATACTAATAATAACTTATTATGATAGTACTTTTTGAGAATTTTTTTTACAATTTTACTGAGCGAGAGAAGGACCGGTTTTGTGCAGAAACTTGTCCACGAACATTCCCTTAATACGTTGATGAAAAAAAAAAAAAAACGATCTTCCTCTCGCTCAGTAAATTTGTAAAAAATTCTCAAAAAGAACTATCATAATAATATTAGTATCATAATTTACGAACCTTTACCCTACATAAATGTATCAAGTTTTGTCAAAATTTTCAGTTATAACTATTGTCATCACATTTATTTCGGTATGGACATTGTACTATAATTTATATTTTCACCGCACGCAAGACTCCTACTCCCACTGGCTGCAAACTTGGGTTCAGGAAACAGTGTAAGAAATATCATTATGTTTTAGACATTTAATACGTGTACAGTAGCGCTACCTATAACCCAAACATACAACTACGTGTCAATGCCGAGAAGGCATCGCAGTCTCGACGATGCGTTTGATAAATACAGCCAGATTAGTGACAGCATTGCTATTCCCATTTTATCTAGAGAACTAAGAAAATCCATAAATAAGCGTAATATTCGGCTTCAGATTAAAAAACCTGGACTTCACAGAAGCCATATCTGCGTGTTACCACGAGAACGCCCGATCTATAATGAGATTCTGAAGATGGGGAATTGTTCCCAGAGTTTACAGTGACTGACTTTGTGATTATTTTTAAAACGTATTTCGGCATAATAAAGCGAATTAAGCGCCCTTCTTTTATAATATCCTGCCCTAGTCATTAAAAACCCTCTCTCCCTCCTTCATATCCACCTCGGCGTCTTCCACTTGTTCTCACTTTCTCCCTACTTCAATCCTCACTTTCCTCTTCTGCACCCTCCGTCACCCCCATATCACTCTTCTCCTCCGTATTTTCATCTTTGATTTTGTGTTTATTTCTCTCCTCTGCAATTGGAAAAGCTGGTAATTCTACTGGCAAGAAACTCCTACCGTATTAATTTCACCATCCAATGCAGAAAGAGCAATTTAATTCCTCAAGGATTACAAGTTAAACCCCGAGAAAATAACTTTCTCTTGAAGCCCTTTGCGTTTCTTGTTCGATCATTAACACCATCTTGCATTATATTCCCAGCCGTCGATCAATGCGCGAATATAGCCATTAGAACGATTTCAACGAATAGGATACGGCAGCTTTTTTCCCCCTTTCACTCTATTTCTGTCTTTCTCTCTCTCTTTCTTTCTTCCTCTCACACATATTTCCATTGAAATATACGTTTTCATTTTTTCTTCAGCAAGGTAAATGTCCAATTCAAGGCTCTTTTCCATTCCATTCGTCATTCATGACTTCTACATTAACTTTTATCCTTTACCAATCTCTTCTTTCCTTTTCTTCTCTTTTGCCCTTCATTGCCTTCTTTCTCCTGCTGTCATTCGTTTATCCTCTTCCTTTCCCCTTATTTCTCTGTTCGTCATTTTTTCTCATTTGATTAATAATAATAATAATAATAATAATAATAATAATAATAATAATAATAATAATAATAATAATAATAATAATTCATCAGGCAAATAATAGAATTATGGTTTGATTCGAATATTCTTTCTCTTAACACTGTTAAAACTATAGTTATTTATTTTCCATTAACTAAAATGTTATAAATTGGCTAATTTTCCCCTAAGCATTAAACTATACAATTCCGTGAGTGAGTATAGGATAAATGGGACCGTCAATTTGCTTATCATACAATATATAGTGTTATTAACTATATTATATTTTATTGATTAACGTTTTCGGCATATTATGCCATCATCAGATCATGAGAAGTTATCACTTATACATGCTTAATATTGGTGCAACATAGATTAAATGCAATATATTCAAATAACAAACAACAATAATCATGATTACACTAGTTATATAGGCAGTACTCGTGATTGGATATGTTCAAATTCAGCTGTTTAATTGGACACTATGTGAATGTCATTATGTCATAATATATTAAAATACAAGAACAATAACTGGATAAAATTATAACAGATCTATAAAACTATGAAACATTGACACTTGATATAATTCTTCAAGGAGAAGATATCAATTTTCGTAGTTCATTTTTTGCACGTGTTGTAATCAAACAAATTGGGAAACATCTCCGCAATTAACTGTAATTGTCCAATAATAAATGAATCTTCAGAAGTTACATATTCAAGAATCGCTGTTGATAAACATCTGAAATGAGACAAACATTTTAACTATCTTTGTAACAAATTACGTAGAATTATATATTATTTTGTTCAGTTATGAAATTATTTACCAATGGATGTACTACACACAGTTTACCTTGCCTTATTTCAGTCTATAACCCAGTATGGAATATTAGGATAGGGTAGTACTCCATGTATTGTGGATCCCTATCACGTCCTCAGGTTGTAGACAGAGGAGACGGCGTCCAGATATGGAGAGTAGCTGCGAATATATTGAATAAGCAGTCGTGGACAGCTGATAAGGGGTGGTCTTCCAGCTTGGGGATTGGGCGAAGGGCTAACAACCCATCATCGTAAAAAAGCTTGTTACGAATCCATACAATAAGCTTCGGAATGGAGCGGGCTTATGTGAGGGCGGCAATGAACCTGCGGGTTCCTTAAAAGCCATTTGTAAGTAAGTACTTATAAAATTAACCTTAATCCACTAGATTTATTACAGAGAACAATTTTAATTAATCGACTTGAAAAAACATAACTGTTCTGTATTCTGGATCCTTGTGGTCACCCTCACTGGAGGGCTGACTTAATAAAATCCTCCTCTCTCTAAAATATGTCTAAGAAACGTATTGATTATCCTACCGAAAAGTTAATTTTAGAATTTAAAGTCTTGAAAATATGTCAAATTTATACCAATGTATTATTAAATGTTATACATGAAAATCACACATATTTAAGATCATACATTCACAAACACGAAACCGAAGGCAAGGATATAATACATTTGTTTGAACTCAAGTGTTTAACGAGCACTTCTTTCAATTTTTAGTAGTAATATCCGTTGTAGAATTTATCACAAATTAATAAAGAAATACATCTCTTTACCTCCAACAGTTTCAGATTTAAAAATATATGATAAGCAATTCGTTATGAGTACATATTAATTTTTTAGATATTATTGTATTGTAATTTACGCATGTAACTTTATTATGTATCGAATCCTGAGCACGAGATCACTCTCTTTCAGGGGCGTGCTAGAATTTCTTTGTATTATACTGGGTGTTCATATCAAAGTGTGTCATGACGTCACTGTTGTTGTTTCACCGATTTGAAGCGAGTTTCAGCTTATATGTCAGAGAAGATGCCTATTATTTAAGGCGTTCTTCAATCTGAACTTGAGAACGTGTACGGTATAACTTGAACGTCGTAGCAACAGATGGCGGTCTATACGGTCTGTATGCTACCATAACCTCTTTCGAACTGTGTTTTGCGCCGGGAAGTCGTACGCAGGGTATTTGTTATCATCGGTTGCGTACGGTAACATTCCACAACACAAATCAAATGCTCCGTGTCCATGTTGACCGTCGAAGTTAATGTCAACAAATACGTAAGTAATCGTCTTAACCCTCTCCCCATATCCCGAGAGTACGTATTTCCAAACAGTTCACATTCCTGCCACTACCGGCGTTACCGTACGTATCGGTACGTACTCTTCAGAATGAACGCCGTACTTGCTAGGCAACTTCTCTGCCTCATAGGTTATACACCTCTGCGGAAGTGTAGGAAGATTGAATTCTCTAGGCTCATCGGCTAGCCACATGACGGTATACAGCGAGCCATGACACACTTTGAACTGAACACCCAGTATTTTTCTGGCAATAAACATTATTATTATTATTATTATTATTATTATTATTATTATTATTATTATTATTATTATTATTATAAAAATAAGCTTGACAGTGGTTGACAGTATACCAAAGCTTTTCTAGAATCTACTCCTCCCAGCATCGAATGCGCGACATTCTACTTCTCATGCTGTCGCTTGAACTCCTCACAGACATTCTTAGCGCGTGCTTCCGATGGATGATCAGCGAACTAACGTTTTTCGTATTCATAAACCAGAGTTAGTGATATGATATGATATGATATGATATGATATGATATGATATGATATGATATGGTGTGGTGTGGTGTGGTGTGGTGTGGTGTGGTGTGGTGTGGTGCGATGTGATGTGATGTGATGATGTGATGTATGATATGATGTGTGGTGTGATGTGATGATGTGATGTATGAATATGATGTGTGGTGTGATGTATGATATGATGTGTGGTGTGATGTGATGATGTGATGTATGATATGATGTGTGGTGTGATGTGATGATGTGATGTATGATATGATGTGTGATGTGTGATGTAATGATGAGGTGAAGTGTGATATGATGTGATATATGATATGAATCCTGTACAAGTAATCATTCGATAGCCGGGGCTAGTTTAGCACGCTCGTAGCGCGGGCTAGTGAAATGTCTATGCATAGCACCCTAAGCTGTCCTACCGGTTACTGTTAAGGGTGAGGGTGAGGAGACAAATGGACTGTATATTTGTGTACGAGATCTCCGTGCAGAAAAGCCGTTTATATGCTGAGACGCAGCTGGAATGGTTTCACTAAACGCATCCAAGGGAGAAAAGGGGCGAAGAATGTATCACCATATAGCTGTCAACCAGAAATTTATGACGGAAATCAGAAAATATTTTTGCTTTTATTTTAAAATAGTCTTTTATATACGTTTCCATTTTTCTCAATGGTAAAATTACTGTTTTTGAATAATGTATGAAGTAATAAAGGAATTCTGTCATAATTTATAGTCTGCACAGCCCTACGAAGCGTCCTATCGAATTCAAACGTAACCATAACTGGTTATTTTTGTGTAAGGAGTAGTTGATGAGGTCCTCGGGAACCGATGAATTGGACTATGCAGGATGTTGTCATATTAACTTTTGTATCAACTTTGCTTGACGTATTAAGGACAGGGCAGTATTATATTTTGTACGTTTTAATTAAAATGTAGAGTTAATATTGTTTCAATTTTGGAAAATATAACAGAAATATCACTACTCGTATTCACTTAATATTAACCCCAAAATATAACCTACCCATTATTCCAATGGCGACTTTTGAATGGGTCCGCGAAAATTCTGATCTATGAAAGGTGGTCTGCACTGCTAATAAGTTTGAGAACGGCTGTGTTAAGGTGCGTACACACTTAGCGAACGAACAACGAACGAATGATGAAGCAAAATTTCGTTGTTCGTTCGCTGTTTGGAGCAACGTACAAATCATCAGCAAATGGTCAGAAAACATTTAATAAGAAAGAAGTGCGCACCAACGTGCAATTTAGTTTGGTATGAGTTACTTCTCTTTACTATATTCCACCAGTGACTTCGTTCTATTCACACATTTACTAAAATGATATTTTGGACACACTTCGTTGCACAGTTTGCACACGCATTCGGGGGAAGGTTCGTTATGGCTAGCAGAAAACATTTACGTTCGCTGATTATTCGCAATAATGATAGACGAAAATATAATTATAGCAAGTGTAGCCGTTGTTATTATAGGCAAAAAGAAAGTTAAAAAACAAAAGGCGATGGTGGCAGACGCCACTCTACGAAAGTCGCAATCAATATAGCGGCACTGACTTGCTTCATGATCTACGTTGAATGGAATCGGGACAGTTTCACAACTTCTGTCGCATTTCAGAAACAGACTTCGAAATATTACTGTGGAAATTATGGGCAAAAATTTCGAACAAAGACACAGGCTGGCGAGAAGCAATACCTATTCCGGAAAGGCTAGCATTAACACTTCGATATCTCGCTACAGGAGATTCGTATACAAGTTTAATGTGTTTATTAAAAGTGCCGAAACAGCTATATGTACAGCTATAATTGAGGAACTGGAAGATTTTATTAAGATACGACTGCAAGACGGGGGGAAGTTTCAATATACGGATACCTCACTGACAATAATTATCTTAAAATACAAAAAAGAGAGATTTGTCTGTGTTTGTCGAATGCGCATCATGCTTACAATAATTTATTTTGTGTGCACAAGATTGGAACTTTGTTTTTTCTGGGTGTGAATTTGTCCAAAAGGAACGACATATGTTTATACGCGAACCAAGTTGACTCGTACACTTCATCACTCCCCATTCCAGATCTTTTTCTGGACTTCTCTCTTTCCCTCCGGAATGATGTCAGTAGGGACTCAATTTTCTTTTTCACTTCTGCTCCCTACAATAAACAACAAATGTGTATCCACTGAAAATAAATAAACAAAATAATTTTCAAATTTTGCACGTGTTTGACTCGCCTACCTTGCAGCTGAACATCTTTCCAATAGCTTCCCAAACATCATGTTTTCTTACTTTATTGTGGTAAATAGGATGCTTGGGATTCCATAAAGTTTCCTACTCCCTATATGCATTAATAAGATTTATTACAGCGTCTTCCGTCCACTCCAGTTTCGACATCCTGTTGGTGAAAGTGAACTAAGCGCTGCGTTTTGCTACTAACTACAAACTAGTGACAAATCCCGTCCACAACGAATACCAACTTCCTCCGATGTACCGACAAGCGACGGATCACTTCCGAAGGCAAACCGAACGATCGATTTGCCTGAACGATCGGTTTGCCTTTGATGCGACGTACACACGTACCGATTTTAATCAGCGAATGCATTCGTTTGTTGTTCGTTCGTTGTTTGTTCGCTAAGTGTGTACGCACCTTTAGAGAATAGTTGCACACAATTTATTTACACACTAACCCGTACAACAGGAGTTTTATTACTTACTAGCCCTATGTAAAACATATAACAAGAAAGAACGTGTCGTTTACATGGAAACAATATTTTACTGCAATAGAAATCGTAAAAATAACAAATAGGACATAAAGCTACGGAGCACCATGTAAGGGCTATCGATTTAATGTGACACAGAAGGGACACTGCTACCAATGTGTTAGGGGAGACGAGACAGAAGACCCTTTCCCTAGCCTAGGTGATTACTGCAAGATATATCTCAACGATGTGGCGCCTGTCCAGCCAGATTTATAATATCAAAGTCCTCCTCTTTTCATGCACGACACAAAATACCGCAGACTGCTAACGTTTCAGCAGACCTACTAGTGTTGCGAGTAGCAGAACAACCTTGTAAAGAATCTGGGAACGGTACTGCTGATGAACATTAGCACTATCATTGTCATCATAAATCCGAATTATTTTATTATTGTATCAGTATCAGTAGTTCTTCATTTAAGTTAGTTAATAATCTGAATATGCGATATCCCTATATCCCATGGCCATGTTGTTTTAAGGAAAATTCAAAGAAAGAAGAAAAAAAAATCAAGTTGTTGAAAAATTCCAAACAATTATAATTATGCATATAGACATATTTAGTGTCCATTGCATAAAACCTCATTGTTTTACAAAAAATTGTTATGGATTTACTTAAAAATAATGGTGGTCATCTATCCCTGTATCCAACTATAGTTGCAACGCTGTTATTCCCGGCATGACTCCTCCTCTTTGCTTACGTCTTAGGAAGTCAAGGCTCTATAAAGTCTAGGTAGGTAGTATCGTTCGCCATTTTTGTTCTTTCGTTGCCGAGCTATCAGACGAGGGATCTATTTGCCACACCGTTAAACATTATCATGTCGTAGCTCCTATGGTAATAAATCAAACGCACTGTAATTCAGAAAATAATTGAGCGGCAAATAACGTCCTCGTGTGCTTTCTGCGAACGCCAACGAAAGAGCCAAAATGGCGGGCGATTATATATTAAGTATTTATCCAGCCTTAGGAAATGCTTTACATCTTCATCAGCGAATCACAAGACGTACACGTTTAAATGTAGCCGACCTACAACGTGATTGGCTGACGGAAATTAGAGCGACAGGACTATATCACTGTCATCATACACTATAGTCGCGACGCTGTTATTCTCGGCGTGACTCCTCCTCTTTGCTTACGTCTTAGGAAGTGAAAGCTCTATAAAGTCTAGGTAGGTAGTATCGTTCGCCATTTTTGTTCTTTCGTTGCCGAGCTACCAGACGAGGAATCTATTTGCCACACCGTTAAACATTATCATGTCGTAGCTCCTATGATAATAAATCAAACGCACTGTAATTCAGTAAATAATTGAGCGGCAAATAATATCCTCATGTGCTTTTTGCGAACGCCAACGAAAGAGCCAAAATGGCGGGCGATTATATTAAGTATTTATCGAGCCTCAGGAAATGCATAACGTCGTCATCAGCGAATCACAAGACGCACATGTTTAAATGTAGCCGATTAGCAACGTGATTGGCTGCCGGAAATAGGAGCGACGGGACTATAGTAGGGCATTAATGTTTTCAGTTTGTTTGGCCCCAAAAATGTTGGGAGAGATGGCCAGTGGCTTATTATATTTAAAACGGTTTTTTTTTGTAAAATAACAAAATTGTTACGTGGTGAAGCAGAATTAGAAGAGGAGTTGGCATAAAAAGGAATTATGGAATTTATTTCATGCACCTGTCACATGATGTGGAGAGGTCATTCCCAGTGCACAAAAATCTGTTTTCTGATAGGCATAGGAGCTTTACCATGGAAAACATGAAGTAACATTCTTAGATTCCTACAATTCTCAGGTTTAATGTGGGTAAAAGATAGAAATTTTATAAGTTACTTAAGTGAAGCTTAAGAGGAGAGGACCGTATTTTTTTTTAACTTTCTTTCTCTTTGGTATAAAATATTAACTTTTTGTATGTAGAGGGATCATGGCTATAGCAACTCAACCAAGTATAAATATTTGGAAAAAATTATTTGAGGACCAGATTTGAAAAAAAAAATGTACCCAATGCAGGATTTTACTAAACCGATATATCTAAGTCATTTTTAAAGATAAATTCAAACAGTTTTTTACAATTTACTTCTAAAAGCATGCTCTACAAACTGTCTGTAACAAAATTTTGATGTTGGTCCTTACGTTTGTGAAATAAACAATTAAAATTTAATAACACTTTTTTGATTTCCTTTTTTGCAAACAGACAGACATATTTTTAAAATGAAATCAATCAGCAAAATTCTGTTAAAGACAAACGTTTCCTAATAACAGTCTAGAGAAGTATGTTCTAAATTTCATACATATATCTTTAATAGTTCAGAAATTATATCCATTTTTGTCTGGCAATGTGGCAAAAAAATGAAGTTACCGGAAACAACAATCAAAGGGGGCATATGATTTTAAAATCTAGAGCGCAGGAAGTTTAAAAATGGCGTCTCAACATCTGATAAGAGCACAAATAACCACAAAATGTTATGCAATGTATTCCACACATTTCACACAGTATTTTGAAGATTTTTTTTTTAATTTACTGATTTTTCACCAAAAAAATACTGGCCTCTACCCTTAAGTTAATTGTTTAACTGTATTTAATTGCAAAGTACAAGGAGGTTTAAAACACTGTCATATTTTTGTTCCAACTAAAAATAAAAACATTTAGTAGTTGTTATTTTTCGAAATTTACATTACACATTATAGTGCATATTTTAAGATTTTATCGATATATTTGCATGCATATTTAAAGCTTTATTAATGCATATAAATCTGAGTTTTTTTATTACTGTATCAGTATCAGTTAGAGATGGCCGATATTTCACAAACCGATATTTTGTCACAGGTATTTTTTTGTCACAGATAAACCTGTGACAAAATATCGCTATCGAAATCTGCTCCGTATTCAGTACTCTGTGACAGATATTTTCTCCTCAACGTCGTGAGTTTGCGCATGCGCATGATACAATAACAGCAATCGGGCGGTACGATTTAAATAATAATAATAATAATAATAATAATAATAATAATAATAATAATAATAATAATAATAATATCATTGGTTACCAGTACTTTATCTTACGTAAAATCCTGTCTGATCAACTGTTTTGTTTTGTAATTCTTTTCCAATATTTTTCCGAATACTTACAGTATGTTTCGTTAATTTTTATTCTATAACTCAATATTATAATGTTAATGCACGACTTAAAATAATTTATCCATTATATATACAATAAAAAGGATCAATTTTTAAAACGAATAGAATAATCACATAACCTCAATTTCTCCATACCCAACTACATTTAAAAATTATCAAATGATTCACTATCTACAATATAACCTCTTGGTATATGAGGTTAACTTTCGACATGTTACTGTTTATAGTTAGATAGGTATTTATTTGTTGGATTTTCCCATGTAAATCACTGATGTGTGGCGTGTATAGAGAAATCGTATTCACATTTCATTGCTCTTTAATATTTCCTGTTAATTTTTATCGGTGTGACAAAATATCGGTGTAATTCATGTAGATTGTGCTTACTTATCGATATAAAATATCGGTGTGACAAAATCACTGACAAAAGTCACAGATATTTGTATGTATGTATTTATTCACACTGCAGTGGGTATATACCCGGTGGCAGTGGTAACTAATTACACTCAATAATGACAATAATAAACTTATTAATTAAAAATACAATTAATAATAATACTAATAATTAATACTAACAATAATTAATAATAATAATAATAATAATAATAATAATAATAATAATAATAATAATAATAACAACAACAGGGAATATACTAAATTAAATGAAACGATCACTTAAAATAACATTTGAAATAAATCTAATTTGTATCTTAAAACTAAGATCGAACTAAACCCCACGAGTATGATATGTTCATATCTGCACAAGTACCTTTAAAATTACACACATTTCGCTGCCAACTCACTCACTGCACTGGAACTACGACATATTTCACTGATTCTATCCTGATTTCACTAACACTTCAAAAACATTTCACTGTTCAAATACTATGCACTGCCACTATAAACTATAAAGCTTCACTGACAGGAACACGTTTCACTTACACAGCACACTTCACTGACACGACATACTTCTTCACTGATACAACACACTTCACTGACACAACATAATTCTTCACTGATACAACACTTCAATAACAACATATCATTTACACCCTTTAAATACTGTGTATAATTACCGTCTATTAGTAAGGTCCTTAAGCCTATTTTTAAATACATTTTTGGTTGTTGGTTAAGCCTTTAGTAAGTCTGCAGATAAAGCATTCCAGTCCCTGATAGTACGATTGAGAAAAGAAAACTTTCCAGTGTCCGTCCTCTGCCTTCTTTCCCTCAATTTATATGAGTGGTCTTTCCTTGAAGAGTAATTTGGCGGCTGCAACCTATTTTTTATTTCTTTCCAGGCAGGCTCACCTCTGTATGTTTTGAACAGTGCGCATAATCGAATTCGCGTGCGCATAATCGAATTCTCACAGTCACAGTTGTCGCAGATACTTGAAAATATCGTTTAAGCTCATCTCTAGTATCAGTAGTTCTACATTTAAGTTAGTTAATGATCTGAATATGCGATTTGTAATTATCACGTCACGTTCTTATAACTAATGAGATATGGTGTGATTGAGGCAAGGGCTTGGTAGCTCATTACGCAACATGGGTTGTTCTGATATCTGCCATGTTTAATTACGTAGCTGTAAATAGCTTCTTACGACAAGAGGGTGTTGTGATCGGTACACAATGGATTGGACTGACAGCAGACACGTGATCACTCTAGGGCAGTAGGCAAAGAAAAGACTTTGAAAAGACCTTCGTGCAAGGTTGAAATTATTTCACGCTGTTTAGTTTTGTCCCCGTGCTGGATCCGGATGTGAGTCTGTTTGTTTACTGCACAATATCAAGGAAATGGCTTCACATGCATAACATTTCAATTATTGGGCGAACCCATGTGGAGACGACGGCGTGTCTGGAGCCCATGTCCAGAGGTGGATTCATCTCTACGCGCGGTTCACAAGTAAATTAGAAATAAATTGAGTTTTCTACCAGTGGATGCAGTGTAAGATAGTATGGCTGCAAGCCAACAGTTACGTGCTCTATTTCCGAAGGGGAAGTAACGGTTTTTCTTATGTTCAGAACTACAACTAATCTTGCCATGGGTTCCTGTACTATAGGTTGGCACGATCTATTAACTTCCTGGACTCTTATTCCAGCAATATCATGAACAGATAGGTTTGCCAACTATCGTAAGTAAAAATTAGGGACACAAACATTACTGACAATTTTATTGCACTAATTTTATTATTTCCACCTATCAATCAACAGTAATACTTTTATAACAATGTATATAATAATAATAATAATAATAATAATAATAATAATAATAATAATAATAATAATAATAATAATAATAATAATAATGATTTATTTAATCTGGCAGAGTTAAGGCCATACGGCCTTCTCTAACACTCAACCAGGAGTAAAACTGCATTACAAAAAACACTACAAATTTACAAAGTACACTACAGTTTTACACAAAAAACTGAATAAGATAATAATTATAAAAATGTAAACAACAAGTAAGTAGAAATCAGACATAATATATAACATACAGAAAGAGAGGAAAAAGCATAATAAAATGTGAACAGCAGGTCAAAATAAATGAGACATACAAAGTATAAAAAAATAAGACAATTATTGATAATAATAATAATAATAATAATAATAATAATAATAATAATAATAATAAATAATAATAATAATAATAATAATAATAATAATAATAATAATAATAATAATAGTAATAAAATAGTGCAGTACAAAGCATACAATGAATACAGTATTTTTAGGTACACACAGTAAGGAAAATTATGATTATATATAGCTCAACTTATCACATTATAGATATACTATTATCGGAAAATATGAAAACAAAAATATAAAATAAGTTAAATATCACTAGAACATAAAAAATGTGAATACGTGGAAATATGCAATACAACACTTGTCATAATAGTAAGTTAGTTTGGCAACTCGTCATAAGATAATTTTCTAACTTGGATTTGAAAGATTTCAATGTTCGGCAGCCCTTGACTTCAGACCAAAATGACCATAAAACAAGTTTAAAAATGGTAGGCCTATAAATTTGTGATACAAGAAATTTTAACTCGTTGGAAACTAGGAATGTATCATTTTAATGTAATTACTAACCTAATATAAACTAACCTAACTTAACGTAACCTGAACTAACCTAACCTACCTAAACATTTCTAGCCACTCTTCTCGGGAAACACAGAGACGTTTACGTGATTTATCACCAGAGTTATCAGATCTTATCACACCTGAAAAGCTACGGTATTTTACAGGTCTTTTTTTGTTATTGTCGTTGATATCTGTATGTATCGTAAAGTGGTCGTAAAAATTCCTTTTTTGTTTTTATTTTTTTCCATTTTCCCGCCAAAAACCAATGAATGACGCATCAAGTAGAACAAAGTGGACATAATACTGAAATTCGCAAACTAAAGTCAAAGTGCATAAGATGAACTCAGAGGACAGATGATTCAGTAAATACCCTATAGACTGTGATCAAACCTGCCCTAACGTGTGTATTATGATCATTGCACCCGTCACTCTGTTGACACATCAACGAGAATTAAATTTCTGCCTTGAACATGCGTACTAGAGTCATTTCACCATTTCATCACATATTGGAAGCATGCCTGTATGGGACTGTGCGATCCAGACTAAATCCAGCAATATGATAGGAACAAAAATAAGCTGTAAATGTCTAATATGCCATGAAATCGGGACATTTTGATGCGTGTGCAAATTATTTCGGGACGCGGGACGCAATGGTCGAAATCGGGACTGTCCCGGAAATAAGGGACGGTTGGCAAGCCTATGAACAGAGCTAGGAATTTTAGATGCCGCTCATTATTATTTTTTTTTACTATTAAAATACCCAAATTGGCTTGTATTGTAAACAAAACATGAAATAAACACTTCTGTGTTTTTTGCACCCTTTTCCAAAGCCAGCACCTTTTTGCACCTTTTGTCAAAGTCAGCAAAGTCAGTACATTTTTGCATCTTTTGCTAAAGTCAGCACCTTTTTGCAATTCTCTCCCCTTTCTTTGTTTAGATTAGATTGTTTATTTATTTAATCTGACAGGATTAAGGCCATAAGGCCGTCTCTTCCATCCTATGAAATAGCAGATATAAATACACAAAAATACAAACTTTTGGCTCCTTCACCGAATTTTATTCCTATAAAAGTTAAACAAGGAAAAATAAACGTATGCGGCTTGACAAGTGCTTCTACCTACTGTAAAATACGCCATTCAGGCACCTTATTCTACTATTCTACTGTTGATTTTTAATAAATGGACAAATTTCGTGCTTTCTGAATGTTTTTATTAGAATTTACTGTTTTTATTGTGGTACCACATTACTTTCGCTTCAGTGCAGTCCTGTTTGTCAAAAGCTTTCAAATTAATTTGCGCTTCATCGCATCACCGTTAAGCGAAATCTATAAGAAAAGGAATTTGAGCTTACTCCTTCATTGGCGAAACATTAATTCTTTTCCTATATATATCAATATCATCCGCCGTATTGGTTGAACCCCAACCTCACATCAGACAGCTAACATTCACATTCAAGCTTATTCAAAGAATTTTGTATCTTCATAAACCTATGTAATGTAATTGATTTTTGGTACCGTTTGTAAAAACTATTTACATTTGAAATTTGCACCTTTTCCCGCACCTTTTCCAATTAAATTAAGGCACCTTCTTGAACAAAATTTTGCACCTGAAATTCCTAGCTCTAATTATCCCTAATTAATGAATTACATTTCTGAGCTAGAAGGTCGTATGAAGTGGAATTCATTAACTCATGATGATCTTTCAGTTGATTATTTAACGACACTGATTCAGATAGTAAGTTATTTAGCATCGGTGGAATTGCTGATAGTGACTGGTATTTGGCGAGATGAGGCCATAGCTTACCTGACATTTGCCTTACAGTTGAAGAAAACTTCTGAAAAATCTAACCAGGCAATCGGTCCAAGTAGGCATCGAACCCATTTTGCTTAATTAATAATTATCCTTATAAACATTATATAAAAGAATGGGAAATTATGTAGTACTTATGGGTTTCCTACGGTAAAATGTCTCACAAGCTAAGCCAATGAAAATGGTCTCGGCACTTGAATTCATTAAAAGCATGTTCATGCAAACTGCGCACACATTTATTTAACAAATAATTAAATTTGCACATGTGCATAACCAGCTTGTCATCGTCTGTACGAAGATCCAGGCTGCACAGTAAAATTCCTGACCAGCTTTGAAAGTTTTGTAGCAGCTATGCCACCACAAAATATACTGTTTGTGTTGTAACTTTCATGCATAAGACATTTATTACTTCTTATGATTTGTGGTGTTTACAATTTGTATGATATTGAGAAAGGAAAATGTTATTGAAGCGTCTCTATCTCAAGGTTTTTTTTAAGTATATTTTATTACTACATAGTTCGCACATTGATTCACATAGTTACTTTGCCTAAGGAGCTCCATACAAAGTTGTGCTTCCGTACACACTAGTGAACTTGCTATATTTCTGTTTATGTAACTTTTCGAGGGCTTGCTTCAGATAGCGAACGTTTCATGCATACTACTTAAACAAAATGTAGCTGAAATTCCTCTACTTGTGCTTCTGTGATGAAGACGCTACTTTCATTTGCTTTTTGATGTGTGTAGAAACATATTTTTAGTTGTTCTCTTAGAATTTATTTGAATGACATATCAATTACTCAAAATTTTCGACATTAAATGATGTAGATAGTCATGACTTAAATCGGAGACCATATAGAAAAGAGACGTAGATTAAGAGTTCGTTAAATCATTGGTTGGAAACTAGCTCATAGGAAAAAAGATACAGATTAAAAATCTATTATATAACTGACTTGAAAGCAAAGAACAAAGAAAAGAGGAGCAAATTAAAAGCTCACTAAATGCTAGGCCATAAAAAGAGGCACAGATTAAAATTCCATTAAGTAGCTGATTAAAATTGTGCCCAGAAAGAAAGAGGCGTAGATTTAAAACTCATTAAGTCGCTTATTAAAATTAAGCGCAGGTAAAAAAATATTAAGAAGCTGATTAAAATTAGGCCCAGAAAGAAAGAGGCGCCGGTTAAAGACTCATTAAGTTGCTGATTAAAATTAAGCCCATTAACAAAAAGTGCGCAGGTTAAACTCATTAATACGCTGATTAAAATTAGGTCTATAAAGAAAAACGCGCAGGTTAAAAACTCATCACGTCGCTGATTAAAATTACGCCCACAAATATAAAAACGCAGGTTAAACTCATTAAGACGCTGATTAAAATTAGGTCTATGAAGAAAAACGCGCAGGTTAAAAACTCATCACGTCGCTGATTAAAATTACGCCCACAAATATAAAAACGCAGGTTAAACTCATTAAGACGCTGATTAAAATTAGGTCTATGAAGAAAAACGCGCAGGTTAAAAACTCATCACGTCGCTGATTAAAATTACGCCCACAAATATAAAAACGCAGGTTAAACTCATTAAGACGCTGATTAAAATTAGTCACAAAAAAAAGAGGAGCAGATAAAAGCTCATTAAGTTGCTTACTACAATTAGACCGAGAAATAAAAACCGCCAGATTATGAATCATTAAGTTGCTTATTAAAATTAGGCCCATAAAGAAAAAAGCTTAGCTAAAAAGATTATGTGGTTGCTTATTAAAATTAGGTCCATAAAGAAAAGCGCGCAGGTAAAAAGCTCATTACATTGGTTATTAAAGTTAGGCCCATAAAGAAAAACGCTTAGTTAAAATGCTCATTAGGTTGTTTATTAAAATTAGGCCCATAAAGAAAAGCGCGCAGGTAAAAAGCTCATTACATTGGTTATTAAAGTTAGGCCCATAAAGAAAAACGCTTAGTTAAAATGCTCATTAGGTTGTTTATTAAAATTAGGCCCATAAAGAAAAGCGCGCAGGTAAAAAGCTCATTACATTGGTTATTAAAGTTAGGCCCATAAAGAAAAACGCTTAGTTAAAATGCTCATTAGGTTGTTTATTAAAATTAGGCCCATAAAGAAAAGCGCGCAGGTAAAAAGCTCATTACATTGGTTATTAAAGTTAGGCCCATAAAGAAAAACGCTTAGTTAAAATGCTCATTAGGTTGTTTATTAAAATTAGGCCCATAAAGAAAAACGCGCAGGTAAAAAGCTCATTAATTCGCGAAAGAACGAAAGAAAGAAAGAAAGAAAGAAAGAAAGAAAAAATGAAAGGATGGAAAAAAGATAGAAATTAAAGAAAAAATGAAGGCAAGAAATATATTATGTCATTAATGGAATCTGCCGTATAGGGTAAAATTATATATCATATGTTGAATCGGATATAAATCATATAGGCCTAATTAAATCTAACAGAATTCAGTGTCTAAAGAATATATTTCGAACCAATTATTTCAACTGTGCAAAAATAAATATCTGGGTTTGAAGACGATTGGCAGCCAACTGAAAACGAGAGAAGTATAGTTATTTTCATTAGTCACATTTCTAGATGAAAGTTTAATACATTTTACAAAAGTAATGACGAAATCTCCATTTTGGATATAATTTATGTGTTACAATTTTATTACAAACTGTGTAAATAAAGATAGCCATCCATATTGAATATTTTTATAGAGTAAAATATTACGAGTAAGTTCAGTTAAGAAGTGTTGAGAAAACTTTTGTAGGAAATACGATTGTCACGCGCTCTGTACATTAATCTCAACATAACGATTAGTCAAATGTCTCCCAGTACTTCAAAATTTCTCCGTTCTCTTAACTCTCTTCCTAGAAACGTTATGACTCTCGACGAACGACTGGTGCCTGAAATTCTGTGACCCTCCCATCTCTCTCCGAATAACATACGGCACACTCCAAAACTTTGCAGCTGTCAGAATATAACATACGGAAATTCTTCGTGAGCAATTTGTTACAAAGTCACAGAATTGTAATCTGACCGGCATAGAATGAATTCCTACATTTTTCTTTAGAGGAGTATTGAATGGAGTAGAGAAAGAGAATTTCTGCATTATTTTACAATTTTATTAGTTCCACCTCTGAGACATATACAGTAGGGTCGCCCTGAGTGGCGCAGTTGGTATAGCGCTGACTTTCTGTGCCCGAGGTTGCGGGTTCGATCCCGGCCCAGATCGATGGCATTTAAGTGTGCTTAAATGCGACAGGCTCATGTCACTAGATTTAATGGCATGTCCTGCGGGACAAAATTCCGGCACACCGGCGACGCTGATATAACCTATGTCATATATATATATATACATATATACATAAACATATACACCATGTACATTCGGCGCTGACTCCGTTTACGAAGATATACGTATATTGATTACTTGTTCCATGAGCTGTATTTTATACTAGGAATCCCGTGACGTTGATTTATGAATACATGATACAGTGCGTTAGATTTTTGCTGTTCTCTTTATCAGTGATTTGGATAATGTTAAATTATGGAGATATAATGAAATAATTAAAGGCAAAATATTGGAAGTACTATCTCTCGAATGTCCCCTCAATAATATTGATATTTCGTAATACCCGAGTAAATTTTGGTGTTACTTGATATGACACAAGAGCCCTTTCTTTAAAAAGAAATTGGCTTTGTTCCAAGATGGTGGGTTTAAAGATGGCGCCATGCTCCGGACATACCAGCAAAGGTTGGTTGACTCCCTTCATCCATTCGTTCATGGGGTCCTCAGATTTTAATTTTCTCTATCTATTCCGAAATAAAAGGGTGTCCTGAGACTTTCTACTCACCCGGTAGATAGATTCTGTAATAGGTCTGTCTGCATTTATTTTAAGACATCGCTCAAGATCAAAATTAATCCATAGATAAAAACAATTCCACGAAGAGACAATGACATTCTATATTCGATCGGAATTGTAGGATTATTAAAATGTACGTACCACCATTTCTCTCTGTGTTACATTTTCATTCATACACATACACAGTCTCTTTATAGAGCAACGCGAAAGCGGAAGCTAACGGGTAGAAGCCGGAATTCGAGATGTCATCAGCACGGTCTTCCTGTCGCGTTCAAAGCGCCCACACAGCTTCCTTCCTATTGAGCACCCTGCATGAGATACGCAGTGTCCTAGTTGTAGCCAGGACACTGTGATTTCAGCAGCTGCCTGGGTTCGTGCCATGCAATTCTTTACAGAACTTTTCTTTTTAACTACAGAGACAATTCAATGGTGTAATGGGAATTTGGAAGAAAAAAGACTGTACCACATCTTCGTCTTCCAAACATTACACAGAATGTTACACGGCCCAACTCAACATCTCTAGTTGGATGATATCTGTTGACCAGCTATACTGGCTGACTTAACTGACTTGACAAGTGATTGGTCTTACTGATTGACTTGTCAAGTTTACTGACTCACTGACAACTGATTGAACTTACTGGCTCACTGACAACTGATTGGGCTTACTGACTCACTGACAACTGATTGGGCTTATTGACTCACTGACACTGATTGGGCTTACTGACTCACTGACAACTGATTGGGCTTACTGACTCACTGACAACTGATTAAAATTACTGACTTACTAACTGATTGGACTGGACTGACAACTGATTGAACTGGATTCACCGACAACTGATTGGACTTACTGACTCGCTGACAACTGATTGGACTTACTCACTAATCTGATTAGACTTATTGACTCACTGACACTGATTGGGCTTACTGAGTCACTGACAACTGATTGGGCTTACTGACTCACTGACAACTGATTGGGCTTACTGACTCACTGACAACTGATTGGGCTTACTGATTCACTGACAACTGATTGGGCTTACTGATTCACTGACAACTGATTGAAATTACTGACTCACTAACTGATTGGACTGGACTAGCTGACAACTGATTGGACTGGACTGACAACTTATTGGACTGGACTAACTGATAACTGATTGGACTGGACTCACCGTCAACTCATTTGACTGGACTGACAACTTATTGGACTGAACTCACTGATAACTGATTGGATTGGACTGACAACTTATTGGACTAGACTCACTGATAACTGATTGGACTGGACTCACCGACAACTGATTGGACTGGACTCACTGACAACTGATTGGACTGGACTCACCGACAACTGATTGGACTGGATTCGCCGACAACTGATTGGACTGGACTCACTGACAACTGACTGGACTGGACTCACTGACAATTGATTGGACTGGACTCACTGACAATTGATTGGACTGGACTCACTGACAATTGATTGGACTGGACTCACTGACAACTGACTGGACTGGACTCACTGACAACTGATTGGACTGGACTCACTGACAACTGACTGGACTGGACTCACTGACAATTGATTGGACTGGACTCATTGACAATTGATTGGACTGGACTCACTGACAACTGACTGGACTGGACTCACTGACAACTGATTGGACTGGACTCACTGACAACTGACTGGACTGGACTCACTGACAATTGATTGGACTGGACTCACTGACAATTGATTGGACTGGACTCACCGACAACTGATTGGACTGGACTCACTGACGACTGATTGGACTGGACTCACTGACAACTGATTGGACTGGATTCGCCGACAACTGATTGGACTGGACTCACTGACAACTGACTGGACTGGACTCACTGACAACTGATTGGACTGGACTCACTGACAACTGACTGGACTGGACTCACTGACAACTGACTGGACTGGACTCACTGACAATTGATTGGACTGGACTCACTGACAACTGACTGGACTGGACTCACTGACAATTGATTGGACTGGACTCACTGACAATTGATTGGACTGAACTCACTGACAATTGATTGGACTGGACTCACTGACAACTGATTGTACTGGACTTATTGACAACTGATTTTGACTGAGCTGACTAACAATTGACTGGACTGAACTGACTGACAATTGAATGGAATGTGCAAACTGACTAACAGAACTAACTGACCTTGCTAGACTGATTGATTACAAAGACAGATAGAGTATATGTATTGGTTGACTGAATTGACTGGATTGGACTGAGGTGATTGAATAGATATAGGCCTAGATGTTGAATAGATATAGACCTAGACTAATTGAACAGAAAGGAGGACAGACAGATAGATTGGACCTACTAGTTGAATGAACCTGCTGGATTGAACGGGACTTACAGTCTGGTTGACTAGAAGGAAAAACAGGCATGGTAGACAGACAGACAGACAGACAGACAGACAGAGTGGACGTGGACATGGACGTACTGGTTGATTAAATTGGCTAGAATGGACTGATTAAATAAACATATATAATGGTTAATTGACTGTATCCAGCGCGGTAGCCGTGTGACCTAAAGCTTCATTAGTCATTCGGAATAATCGCTGGTTACAGTCCTCATGAAGGAAGAGACTGATTTTCTCATGAAATTATTATATGGGACCGGTGACCACCCATCATCATGATGAACTTAGAGAGCTAAAGTGGATAAGAAATCATTTCTTAGCATAATAAATTAAAATTAATATTCAATGACAAAACGATTGGTCGCTCTTTTCAAAAGTGTAAGTCATCAGTAAAATACTCTGTTCCGACGAAGTCCGCATTTAACGGGCCCTTCATCTTCCTTACCCCATTCTTATAGCGCTCTTATAATGTGTGCAAGTAAATGTACTACTTCCTGCTGCATCCTTTCTTGACTAAAAACTAATGAATGATGATAAATTAAGTTGAAATTAATTATGGAGAAATGAGTCCGAGAGTTCAACGGCGATAACTGCTCAGGATTAGCTTCGATTTGGTTGAGAAGAACTCCAAACAGGATTGAACCCGGACCCGCTAGTTTCGTAAGGAGACATGCTAACCACTACGCCATAGCAATGGACTCACATATTGAAGTTTTAACAGTCAGCTGGAACTTAGATGGACTCAAGAGGGAATTAACGTTCATCAACTGTTGCAATTAACGTAATGACTGTGATTTATGAATAGCGAGAGCTTAACAAAGCGAGACCTTGACCTATAAAATGTAGGAAAAATGGATGTCATTAAGTGACAAATACTTTTTAATTAAACATAATTGTCAGTAATCAAAGGGACCAGTGTTTTCAGCAATCGTTTGTCAAACTCTCCCATATGCCATCCTTGCAGAGTCCATTTCTGTGTACAGTCATGGTATATTATATAGACTTCCAATTCCGTACAGCAAATATTTTCAGGAAAGTTTCTAACAGTCCAGCCATTAGCCTTTTACAGAAGAGTCAGTAGAAACGGGACGGGGAAACCGGGATGCGACATAACCACACGGTCGAACAGTTCGTTTCATATGCATATTTCAGAGATGAGTTATTGATTCGTAGGTATCGAGTGTGAGAAATCAATCCACTAGTTTAGATCTGAAGACTGTTTACAGACGTACATATGGTATGCGGAAAACATCAAATTTACTTAAATGTTTTTTCCTAGAAAATCATGAAATAGTCATTTCACTGCATCATAATATAAGTTTTTAAATGAAATTAATACTCTATTGAGGATTTTATTCATTGTAAATATTTCTAAAATGTATTTACTCTCTATAAGCTACATAAATAAAAAATAAGCAAATAAACAATTAAACAAGTAACTAAATAAATAAGTAAATACATAATAAAATAAACAAGTAAATAAATAAGTAAATAAGTAAATAATAAATAAATAAAGAAGTAAGTAAATAATTAAATTAATAAATAAACACAGAAATAAATAAATAAACAAACAAACAAAAACAAACAAATAAATAAATAAATAAATAAATAAATAAATAAATAAATAAATAAATAAATAAATAAATAAATAAATAAATAAATAAATAAATAAATAAATAAATAAATAAAGGACATCACATCGACAACGAAAAGATACCCGTGTTCTATCTGAGATTCTTTTTCATTTCATTTCATTTCATTTTTATTTTTCCATAAAAGAGTTAAAACCATAAGACTTGTCAAAGAGGGAGAAAACAATAATTAAAACAGAAAAAATAATTAAAATAGATTACAATATAATAAATTAGGACCAATGTAAACCCACACGTATTTCATCTAAAATGTAGGGACAGAGGTTTGTTAAAATTCTTTTGATATATCTTTCAAAATATCTTAAATCATTCGTATTTTAATTTCATGAGGCAAACCATTATATATTTTTAAGCCATAGACCATATACGTTTTGTTGAAACTTGTCAATCGATGTGCTGGAATATTAAAATGTTCCTTAAAACGAGTGTTATAATAATAATGAAAATCACTATTTCGATAAAAATGGTTCTTATTAGAATGTATTAATTCCATAAGCTTAAAAATATATAAAGCATAAACTGTTATAATATTAAAACTCTTAAAATATTCCCTACGACCATTACTAATTTATAGCATCGAAGTTGGCGAAACTTAAGGGTACTCTTCATAGACATTTCGCTAGCCCGCGCTACGAGCGTGCTAAACTAGCCCTGGCTATGCACTGGTTACTTGTACAGGATTCATATCTTATCATATCGCTAACACTAGTTTATGAATACGAAAAATGTTAGTTCGCTGATCATCCACCGGAAGCCCGCGCTAAGAATATCTATGAATACGGCCCTTAGTCTTTGAGTTCGATCAGTGAAGTCAATCAATCAATAAGAGAGAAAAAGAACTAAAATCTACACATGTACGCGTCCTCTTGGGGTTTATCTCATCATTTATGTGAGCTCCTAGTCTAAGACCACTTGTCTCACTTCTATTACATCATCACACTTATGAGACCTGAGGGAAATGTCCAGGAAGAGAAAGCCAAGATATAGCCGTAAGAGTAGCAAACATTAAATGGGATGTAAAGGCTGGTTCACAATAAGCCGGGAACGGTAACGACAACGAGAACGAGAACGGAGATATTGTTAAAATAAATATATTTAAATGTGAGCATACACAATAATTAATTGTGAATGCTCACATTTAAAAACGTGTATTTTAACAATAATTCCGTTTTCGTTCTCGTTGCCGTTTCCGTTCCCGATTTATTGTGAACCAGCCTTTAGTCAGCTAAGCACAGACGTCCCAAAAGCACACACAACCACCACAGCGATTCCCGGCCGGTCACCGAGGGAAGGAATGGAACACCGTCAAAGCCAAGTCTCTATTGCCAGCCGAAGATTTTGCGTTCGATACGACGATGCCCAAAAGAAACATTTCATAAACAGTGATATAAGTTGACTACAGTCGGTCCTCTTTAATGTCGCGGTGTGGCGTGCTTTGATGTCACGTGTCATCGATTGACGAGACCTTGTATCACAATAGATTGCTTTACTCCAAAAATAGGAACGGCATTCACACAGAAAACGATTAAAAACCAGGCTGGCTTCCTGCCAGACCCATTACACTCATCATTACCGAATGTAAATTGTCGGACGGTTTCAGGGATTAAATTTCCCGCCGCTGAACATCTATCAAGGCACTAAAAGGGTCATAAAGACGGCTCCGAGCCACTTTCGGTTCACGCATGCAGGAAATTTGCAATTTCTACCTAATATTTCACATAAGTAGAGCACAATTGCTTCCCATGTTGTTAGGAAGATGACAAAAGTCAAAAAGTTTGAGACTGGAAGTAAGAAAATTTCAATCCTATTCGCCTACAAGCTCGATAAGTCATTCAATTGGAACTTGGTATTGCAGCTGGACACTGACAACAACAATTTCTATTTAATATTCTTTTCAAACTACAAAGCTCATTCAGGCAAATTGAGATAATTATGTCACAATTATAAAGCAATTATTCGTAGGCTACAGAGGAACCGAAATCTTACACACACTGATCGGACTCAAGCTTTGGATTCTTTGGCATTAACTAACTAACTAACTAACTAACTAACTAACTAACTAACTAACTAACTAACTAACTAACTAACTAACTAACTAACTAACTAACTAACTAACTAACTAACTAACTAACTAACTTAACTAACTAAACAGACACTCTCGAATATTGCGAAGTTTCACTAGTTTTTTCAAGGAAAGACAGAGTAATATTGGGTGAATAGACGGTAAAAGAATTGCAGCTTGGCCACCGGCTCTCCGCCTAACCTTTCGCAGACTCCGTTATGCAGAAATCTTGCTATTGCGACTGTAACATATAATTTGAAAACTCTGATTCAGTGCATTTTGTATCAGAGCATCTTTCCTAAGAAGATAGGTATATTTCTCAACAGATTGGTAACTTTATCAATGCTTCTTTAGGCCTATGTAGGGTAGGGTTATCATACGTCAGCATTTATGCGGACACATCTACTTTTTGATAATAAAAACAGTTGTCCACATACTTTGTTGGAAATCTTCTAATTTGTCCGCGTTTTTCATATTGAATTATTTCAGCAATGTGTCAGCATTTTCAGACTTCAGAATATGGTAACCCTAGGCCTATGGCAACTGACTAGCCACATTACGCGTATTCCTATGTACTTATAGGTATTTTATATAGATTTGGGTTTATAATGGGGTGTCGTAGTTATGTAAGGTGTAACATTGCAAGTCAGAAGGTTGGGGGGGTTAGATTCCCAATGGGGTCACGGATTTGTTCAATTTTTGATATAATTCTTCCGGCCGCACTATGGTCCTACATTTTGCTCAGTCTCTAAGATAAATGAGTACCAGAGATATTTCCTTTGAGGTAAAGGTGACGGGCACGTAGGACTGACTGACATCCTTACTGTTATTAATGTCTGTAAGGAGGGAGCCTTAACCTACTAGTACGCTCTGGGCCTTCTTGGATGTAATGTGGATGACTTTACTTTAATTACTGCGGCTTATGAATATATGATGTAGATTATAATCCTCATAAAATGGTGGACAGAACGGACCAAAGAATCAATTACTGAAGGCTGATGATGATGATAATGATCATCATCATCATCATGGTGAGGAGGAGGAGGAGGAGGAGGAGGAGGAGGAGGAGGAGGAGGAGGAGGACGGTGACAATGATGACGACGAAACAGAAGAATGTTAGTGTTTTTAACAGTTTGTTTTCGCTTATAAATGGAAAAATTCATCACATAAGGTTTTTCTTTTGAACCCAGATCGGAATGGCGGTACCGAGTGTCTAGATCTAGATCGTGCTTCTAACAGAATTACCTCGCCTTTCCTGCGCGATATTGAGAAAAGCAAACTGCCTGCACATCTGGTTAGAACGGCTGGGTGGCTTCCAAAGCACACATCATATTGTTTCCCAATATCAAGATGCTCTCCCTCGGCATTTTGTGAAGAGCCTCGGGGAGCTTACAACAACCGGGCTGAAAGGCTCCGGTGAAATCGATTCGTTAACTCCGGGTCGCGAGAGACATTCTGGGCCTCTGCTGCCTCCTACTACGTCAAAAGTTACTTCTGAGTTGCCACTAATGATTCATTCACAACACAAAAGTAATGGACTAGCGACCACACGAGGAAATGTAAACTCGTTGAAAGAAATTCGGTAATTTAAAATCAACATGTAAACTCGTCTGCGTTACAAAATAATGTTGTAATGACCGATGTAAACTCGTCTGGTTACAAAAACGAGCACTTCTCTTCCCATTTTATTCACACTTAGGCCTGACAGATTATACATACTATGTTTGCATGGCGTATTTAGATCGATTTGAATATATTTACCGTGGTACTGAATACGATGCAATTTTCGATACATATTGAAAACGATTTGAATACGGAAGCTGAAGTTTCGAAAGTTCGTTAGGATGTTGGACACCCTGTAGGCCTTATTTTATAAACACTGTTCAGTTTTCTTAATGAGGCGCATGAAAACTGAACATTCTAGCTGTTAAGGCTATGGATCAGCGAAAATAACGACAAAAATAACGAAATATTATGTAAATTTAGAAAATTTGGACAATTATAATTAAGTAAAAAAAAACAACAAAAATTAATTATAAGTATACTAATCAGAATATTAAAGTGAAAATTTGTGTATTGCAATGAAGAATGGTAATAATGACATTTAGGAAATTACAACACGCATTTTCAACATACATAATTGCGCTCGATGTTGGTAAAACAGCTGACACATCAAACAAATGACGAACGTTCATGCGCTTAGCGTATTGAGATCGTTTTGAATACGATACCCGTTTTCATGCAAATCAATCCGTATTATACGATCCGATTTCACTTTTTAGGTGTATCGACTTTGAGATTCAGATTCAAATCGGATCCCGGCCACTTAGTCACTCGTAATGAGTGCACCTCTGCACATAATGCGTTGGACATTGTGCCACTGTCACACATCTGTGACACAGTGCATGAGGGTTGACCACTAAAGGGAAACTAGGAGGTGGAACTTAAACTGAGAGGATTCAATCCGGCACCGGAACTGGAATCCGGTGTGACTTAGTGGATAAAGCGTCAGCACGTACAGCTGAAAACCCGGGTTCGAGTCCCGGTGTCGGAGAGAATTTTTCTCTGCTCCACCCATCCTTCATAAAACAAAGTAGTCAAAGTTTTTTTTTTTTTTTTTGCGACAGTTAGTGACTGAGTTTGGTGACAACGTATTTTGCACAGATGGAAGTATACTATTATTTTGTTTGTATTTTACTACTAAAATAATAGTCTTTTTAAAATATTTATGCCATATTTTCAGAAATTTAAGGTAATTTTATAGGTCATTTTTCTGTGAATTTTAGGTTATCAACTTTCGAGGACCATTTATCACCAAGTCATTTCGCTTGGTACCAACAGCATTTAAATAGACATATTTCCAATCCTGAATTATATCTGAAGAATATTTTGTAACGGAACAATGTATCATTCGCTTTAGAATAGACACTATACAGCATTTCCATAATATGAAAAACTCTATTTTAATGTAGGACGTAGTTATGGCACAATAACCGGTATTCTTCACGGACGTGACGGTATCGCGAGTAAATTATGGACATGCACTGTGTATTCTGATGTGGAAATGAATGGAATCATTCACTAAAAATGGGATACAGCATGTGCTTATCACTCAGCACGCAGCTGTCGTAACGATCGTATCATGTGTGTAACATATAGGTATACAATCTATTGTTGATGTCCTCATACCATGTTTATCAATACGCATTTAGACCGAGAAGATTATGAAATTATGACTGACAATGACCCTAACAAAATAATATTTCAAAACCAAAACCTAGTTCTGTCAGGACTTTGACAGCATAGTCATTCAATAAGAACACAACTGTTTACATTTGAGTACAATGTTTACATGTATACTGACCAGTGTTGCCAACGTGTTCAGACTAAAATCCCTAAAATGCATCTATTTTTTTCCCTAGATTCCAATAAAAAAAATCCCTAATTTCAAAATATAATTTCAGCCTAAGATTGAATAGCAACCTTTACTAACATAAACTATAATAACAAATATAACACAATTAATTGGCCAATATAAGCATTTGATGGAATATTTTTGCACACATTATACTTTTAATTAAGGGGAACTTGCAAGTTTTTACTTTGTGAGTATCCCTAACCTTACTCCCTCACTTTAAATTTTTGGAATGATGAAACATTAACATCTTCTCACACAAAGACAACTTTTCATATGAAGGATTACTTGCTTTAGTTTTAAAGGGAAGATTAGTTTAATTATCAGTAGATTCCTAGTAGACTTAATCATTTACACAAATCTACCATTTTTTTTACTTAATCTTAAATATATTAGTTGCTTAAGTCACAAATCACAAAATCACTTTCCCGTAATCTCAATCCACTTCGCCTGAAAGTCTAAGTAGTAATAAACTCAGCGTTGCCAACCCCATGCGCTGAAATATCCCTAGCCATTGCTTGTTTTCTCCCTAGGAAGGAATAAATTTCCCTAAAAACTGCAAAAAATATTATCAACAGTAATCTCACTAGACGTTTTGATTTATCTAGAGAAAATCAAAACTCGAGTGGGATTTAATTGACTCTTACACGATTAGAAGAAAGTATATAAAGATTAGAAGTAACGAAGTACTCCAATACAATAAAATATTAATTGACTTACGAAAATACAACTGTCTTCAAATGTATTATTGTACCATCTCAACATTACAAACATTAACGATAGATGCATGCTAGATGGCAGTAGTGAGCAATGCCTTCTCGTCGAGAAGTTCTCGATCTATTATACATGATGGCAATGTTACTAGTCAAGAAGGCTTTGTTGATTCAGTTTCATTTTTATTAAAATGCAACATTCCACTTCAATTATCCGAATCCCAGTAATCAACGTCACTTGACAGATGATTTTCAATAAATCTTAATATTAAACAATCTCTGATACGTGACTATCCATAATATCATATAGCAGAAGCTATAACATAACCTAACTAATATACACAAGTGTTAGAAAAGTTTTAATTAACGACGATGACATAAAAAATAAACATGAATAATTTTAAAAGGAATAATTATTGAATGTACAATTTTCAAATTTGAATGTGGTTGGTGGTTCAATTGATGTTATATTGGACGTGTGCGTAATAGAAGTGGAACTCGTTGATTTAGGCCTACATGGTGTATTCAACTTATTCAGGATTTCCGAATGGTGCTCTTCATTTATTTTTAAATCGGATTTCAGAAGGTGCATAGGTATGATCAGTGATTTTTATTAATTCTTGTTCTTGAATGCCAATGCGAGTCATATTTGAAACTGCTGTGCATCGACTGGAGTGGTTTGTAATTTTATATATATATATTTTTTTTGACGTCCAGATCAGCGCAGTTTCAAATGTTGGCAAACAAAGAAACAAATGCTAGGGACGCGATAAAATTAAACAAATGCTAGGGACGCGAAAAAATTGTGCGATAAGCAGCCATGATAGGTTGAAATACGTCCTTTCGTACCGTTTTATTGGTCAAAAGTAGTATGACGTAGTAAGAGTGTAATAGTCAACGAAAAAAATAAATTATTGCAATTTTTAGGCTTACAATATTCTTACAGTATTTACAGTATTATTTATTTACAGTATGCTTGCACTAATCTTACAGTATTTACAGTATTATTTATTTAGAGTATTCTTACTCTATTCTTTGCAGCATTTATTCAAGAGTAGATTTATGTTGTATATATATATATATATATATATATATACATATATATATATATAAATATATATATATATATATATATATATATATATATATATATATATATAAAAACACTAAGTTTGCAAGAAAAAGAACACACTTGCTATCAGATTTTTTGTTTCATGCCATTTTTGATAATGTCAAACCCGTAACAAAGACCCCACTTCCATTATTTACTAATTTTCAGTAGGCCTGAAATTATTGTTGAGCTGGTTAGTTCATTTCTTGTATTTGTTTTCATATTGTTTACAGGTAGAAAAATCTGTCCACAGGAGCAGTAGAGTGTAGTAATATCAAAATATGCTCAGCAAGATTAACAAGGAGTGGAAATGCCATCGTAACGTCATTTTCTTTATCTGAGAAATTCCCTCCCAGAAACCTTTCACATACGGTATATTTATCTGTATTAGGAACAGTAGTTTTGTGCAATAATTGCCATTTCCTGTCAATGTCATTTTGTTTGATACAAGAAATAAATTCAGCTGTTAATAAAGCAATTGACATACCTATTTTGCCAAGAACAGAATGCGGAGTAATTACGCCAAGTTTTTCAAATAAACTTCATTCAAATTAATTTTTTTAGAAATTTTGGTGTACACTTTCAATCAGGAAACGCGTGTTATGAGCTATAAAATTTCGAAACACGATTAAAAAAAAATTCCCTAGAATCAAGCTTTGTTTCCTATGTCCCTAGATTGCGTATGTTTTCCCTAAATCTAGGGAAATTTCTCTAGGGTAGCCAATGCTGATATGAAATCAACCAATACAGTTTCCCCTCTCAATAGAGATAAGAGCAAGACTTCACTTAAGTAAATAATACATTCATGGGTACTTATCCAATCGTATTCTTACGAGAAAAAGCTGCGAGAAAGAAACTGGAAGAGTGACAATTTTCTTCTCTTACAGCAATGAGGAATATAATAAAAAGCCACATTTTTATGTATGCTTGCTAAGAAATATAATTCTAAGAAAATATTTAACTGAAATTTTAAATATAAAACAATTACTAAAATAGAAGATGAAATGAAAGAAAAACTTTAGTTTTAAATATAAAATGAAGAAAAAAACTCTAGACAGAATGAATTCAGGATAAATTATCTCTATATCCCCAGATGACACTCAAATTTCCTAGATCTAGGGATAAATCCCTAGCATTGGCAACAATCACACTGACTCTACAACATCTTGTCATCTCTTCAATCAAAAAGAGATTGTTTACACTTGTGTAAGACTCGATAGTGTCGAAGTGTCATGTTTACAAACAAAGAAGAGGCCAACAATAACAACTCGTTCCAGCAGACATATGCACTTTTCCTCTTTCGCAGTTACGTGTAAAGTACAGTTAGATTCTTCTGAACTCTACCGCAAGTGTGAGTCATTTTCTCACATTAAATTAACAGCTGGGAGAATAAATGTAATCCTCAGTGACTTTCATGAATGGACCCGTTTAGTGATAGCAATCTGAGAACTTTCGAGTTTCAGTCTGCTATCAGAATGACGTCAAACTAGAGCATACGGTTAGCTCTGCCGTAGGTTGTGTGTTCGAACCTGCCCTGGTGTAGCAGCGGTAAAGCAGTAGTTTTCACACTGTGCGCATGGCACGATGATGGGTTCGAACACCGTTTAGAGCAGAGGTTGTCAGCACTCGATGAAATGTGCAAAGGGTAAGCAGTGCCGTCCCGTGTGCACCGTCGTGCAGCAGGAATAGATAGAGAGCATACCCGCTAGCAGCTACGAGTGCACCATGGTGCACTGCGTTTTCCGCGGTTAAGAGACGCTAGCCCCAGGGTGCTCTGTGCTGACGACCCCTGGTTTAGAGTAAGAATTTTTGTGTTTCCATTATGATTCAATGCCATGGAAATTACTCTCAGAGTGTCTACCGAAAATGCAATAAAAAATAATTAATTACATTTTAATTACCACAACTTAAATTATAATTACTCATAAGCAAGATGAAGAAAACGCTAATCATATTTCAGTCATCCTATAAAATTTAGTATTTGTCATCAGAGTTATTTCTTAAATTCTTTTATCTTCATTTCAATCGACTTCAATTCCTCAGCGTTTTCTTCCAAAACATCTAAGTTTTCGCAACTGTAACTGTTTCAACTCCACCTTCATTCATTCATTCATAGTTTTCTGCCTAAGGGCAGGTCTTTCACTACAAACCCAGCATTAACCAATCTTTCCTATTTACTGCCTTCCTCTTTGTTTCCGCATATGATTCATATATCTTGTGTCATCTATCATCTGGTATCTTCTGCCACGAACCTTTCTTCCATTCATCATACCTTCCAGTGTATCCTTCAGTAGGCAGTTTCTTCTCAGTCAGCGACTCAACCTCTCTTCCTGATCAATTTCAGCATCATTTTTTCTTCATCCACTCTTTCTAACACAGCTTCATTTCTTATTTTGTTCGTCCATTTCACACGCTCAATCTTCTCCATATCCACTTTACAAATACTTCTAGTCCTTTTCTTCACTTCATCGTAATGTCCATGTTTCTGACTCATAAAATGACACATTCCGCAAAAATATTTCACCACTAGTCTCTTCCTTAGTTATTTTTCCAGAGGTCCGCAGAAAGTGCTCATTTTTCTAATAAAAGCTTCCTTTGCCATTGCGATCCTCCTTGTGACGTCCTGGCAGCAGGTCATGTTATTGCTAATAGTACACCCCAAGTATTTGAAGCTGTCGTCTTGCTTTATTGCCTCTGAATTCACACGTTTACCTTCTTTATATTTCTTCTGATAACCTTGGTCTTTGTCTTGTTTGCATTTATCTTCATGTTTTACTGCCATTTAGCTCCAGTCGCAAATCTCTCAATATCGTCTCTTCTTCCGCTAACAACGCCATATCACCTGCAAATCTTATGCACTTTATTCTTCTTCCTTCTACTATCACCCCTCCCATGTTTTAGAAACAGTTCTTCACTAAATCCTCGAGGTAGATATTGAACAGGATAGGTAATAAAACATCACCTATACCAACAATAAATAAATGAAACAGAATAATATGCGTAATTTCGTTACCCACTATCATTCGAGTCTTTTAAATTCGTTACTTTCGTTATCGGTAAACCCGGGTACTCTGTATGTTTGGTGCAGGCAGGAACAGAGAATAATACAAAACGTCACTCCGACAAGCCGATTTGATCTTTCGGACACAGGTTCCTATGACCTTGAATTATTACACTACCAAGAATATGGCGGCGTTAATAAAATAAATCTTGTATTTAAAATTAACCCAACGTCGGTACCGTTATAAAAGTAATTTTAAAAGATTAAGTGACCATGTGCGCATATAAATACCCATGGTTGTTGAAATCTATCCTTCCAGCTCCAAACGTGGTACACACCAAGAAACAAAATTTGTGCCACCTGAATTTTTCCAAGATTCAGTTATAACATACTAAGCATGCTCAGTGCTTCTGGATCTGTACAAATTACATTAAGTTATGGCATTTATTCTTCGTGATCTGCATTGTTCATCTTGTCTATAAATAATAACAACAATAATAATAATAATAATAATAATAATAATAATAATAATAATAATAATAAAATAATAATACTAATACTACTACTACTACTACTACTACTACTACTACTACTACTACTACTACTACTAATAATAATAATAATAATAATAATAATAATAATAATAATAATAATAATAATAATAATTGGAAACATTAACAAGGGGGAACCACGAGGAGCAAATGCGATATCTTAAAGTAAAAAAAAACATTACACTAAGAAAAATTGTAACTGTAAAACAAATATATTTTTGGATAAAACTGAACAAAAAAGACTGGAATGGTATGATTATGTAAGAAGACTATCCGACAGCAGATTTCCAAGAGCTATTTTAGAATGGGAGGTAGAAGGCAGAATGGGAAAGGAGAGACCATCAAAGGGATGGATGGACGACCATACTAAAGTTCGCTGAGTATTCAGGTTTCAAGAATGCAACCCCATTCTCCCCTGGATCAGCCCCTCCGTGCGTCACAGACGATGTTCGGGGAATGTTGTGGAATTATAATAACCGTGGGACTGATGTCGGGTGGTCCTCGGCCTCAATTCACCCCGGTTTGGTCTGATTACCTGGTTGGATTTTTTCCGAGGTTTTCCCCAACCATAAGACAAATTCCAGGTAAACTGTTGGCGAATCCTCAGCCTCACCTCATCTGACTATATCTTGCCAAAAAATTGTAAAAAATTGTAAAAATTGCAATTATTGTAATCCTGTAAAATTCTGATTTGCTCCACATCTTAAAGCTTCATTGCTAATGTAAGATCTATGGAATACAATAAATGAAAAGGAAAAAAATATAAATCGGAAGGAATGATGTTGTTGTTTAACGAGAGGAAACGGGAGAACCCCGAGAAAAACCAAAGCTGTTACCTTGTTCACCACAAGTGCCACTGTTTATTTTTTAATGAAATATCCCAAGCCTCACAGGGACTCAAACGCGGATGTCCTGCGTGTCAGGTCGATGGTATGACCACTCAGTCACCGTAGGAATAAAAAAAAATGTAATATTATCTCCAGTTTTACAGCACAATCCCACATCAAATCCTAGTTTTCGTGAGAATGGTTCTAGGAAAAACGTCTTTATCAGTCATCTGGCACTGACACGAAACTACGATATTAAGTCATGTGGGAACGGTACCGTGTGTTATGACGCCTTGTGGATCTATTCATCGAGCATCACGATATCATGTGATAAGTTGATAACACGCCACGTCATTTGCTCATAGCTAAACCTGCGAAATATTGCAACTTCCACACATAAGGAGTGGAAACAAGAAGTAACAGTGATACTATTGCTTACTGAAAACGTAAAGGTGTCATTTGTTCAGGATGATTAATTATTTCTGAAAGCTTTTGTTTTGTACTCCCATTTCTTTACGGCGCAGTCTTTCAATTAATTTTCACGGCCTTCACTTTTATTTCTCTCAATTTTCATTATTCTTTTTATTGTCGTTTCCAGGCTGATTTCTGTTCATTTCAAAGGACTGCCAGAACAATTGCTGCAACCTTTCCACTTTAATTTATACAATAAAAGAAATCTGTGTTTACTGACACAGTGTGGCATAGAATACTAGGAGTTTCCTTTTTGTTATAAAATTTACAATGAAATTAGCAAGCAAGGTTTCATTGGATATTTTTTCCTTGTAACCGGAATTACACCCCCATGAAAAAAATAAGGTGATATTTGAATGGTTCAGAACCATAGTGGGCCAAGCGCTATTTATTAAAAATGGAGAAAGCAAGGGTTAAAACGCGGGTGCTCATGTAAAAGGGGTTAAGTCAAATTGCAAGGTATGTAAACTTATCTCCTTTGGTACTGAACAAAATCCCTTTGTCACAAAATAAGGGGCACTGTAACTGCATCATAATGGAAGAATGACTTAACACCTTTAACACAAGAGAAAAATTCAAATCTGTACTTATTCCAGTTTAGCCAAATCATACTTAACCCTCTTTACACGAGCACCCGCGAAAATTAAGTGAATACTATACTTTAATGAAGATTGATATATCATTTAGTTTTAATGTGTATACTTCATATTACATGCTATATTTATTTTATTGGGTTATTTTACGACGCTGTATCAACATCTAGGTTATTTAGCGTCTGAATGAAATGAAGGTGATAATGCCGGTGAAATGAGTCAGGGGTCCAGCACCAAAAGTTACCCAGCATTTCCTCGTATTGGGTTGAGGGAAAAACCCCGGAAAAAACCTCAACCAGGTAACTTGCCCACCGGGATTCGAACCCGGGCCACCTGGTTTCGCGGCCAGACGCGCTGACCGTTACTCCACAGGTGTGGACTATATGCTATATGTTTCCATTGAATTATGGTAGTAACTTAATTTTAATCCTTGTTTTCTACGTCTTCAGTAAATGGCTCTTGGCCCACTATGGTTCTGAACCCTTAATTTCATTTAAAACCTGCGAATAGCATTGTAAAGCTGTTTACACCGTTTTTTAATTATAAACTCTTTCCAATAACGGAATATAGGCTATGTTTTCCCTATTTAAGTGAAGTAGTACTTCATACTGTGACTATTTACAAAGAGAAGCTGAATAACATCGCGTGCTTCGCTGACAAATGAATCCAGACTTCGAGGGTCAGTCTCGTTTGGCGACCTAATAGCTCGTTTGCCAACAAATTATTCATTTCCTATCACTGAAGGGCTAACTTTCAACGGTACAGACTTTGTTTTTGACTACAGACATAATATGAATCATTAATTTAATAAAATCATAGCTTTAATATAAGTCGCATACTTAATTACACAGTAAAAATTCCGCTGTTATCATACTTTTCTTTCTACTTTCTCACTCTTTTTCCATCAAAATTTGCTACTAAACTGCTTTCCACAATGTCTAACAGGCGACGTAAATATTTTCGACAGAGGAAGGGAGAAATATACTTGTTAATCAACCAATGGCAAAGGTCACATTCAAGGCCTGTATATTGAAATTGGGCGATTTCAAACGTTCTACCTTGGCCCAACTTCAAGTTAAACCTCGAACCTGACCTCTGTCATTGGTTCATTAGCAAGTACCTTTCTCCCTTCCTCTCCTGGCAATGTTTGATCAGAGTTCGGGAATCCTAATTATCTCAAAGAATAATTCCCTGAAATTTATGGCATTACTTTAAACATTATCGGTCTTACTAATAAAAACTCTATATACGGACGTTTAACTGTCTTATACTAACTGTCTTAGCTCGTTTATAAGTCGTGTGTAAATTCCTTACTAATAATCACTACATACGTCGTGTATAACAGTACAACTGTTACACAGCTACGTCATAGTTTCGTCATTACTTCGTTACGAAAGGTAATAGAATATCTGAGGTTCTCTACTGCATCCGGTAGAGCGCTCTAGTGTGGCGTGTTAAATATCGATAGTACAACTGGCTCTAATCGATTACCACACTACATTTTGGTCAAAGAGCACAAGCTACAGCAATATTATTCTAATAATTCTATGATCTTTGGTTTGTTCTTCTGTGGTTACAAGGTAAACATCATCATAAAATGACAGTCGATACGAACAGCTGTTAGAGGGGCGGCCATTTTTTCCCTATATACAACGCTTAAACAAGGGGTTTCGTGTATATAACTACTGCAAAGCAATTCCCATTGTATAGTTACAGCCTGTTTATACGTCCATAGCTTATTCACGGTTTATTAGTAACGTTTTCTGTCTCAATTCTGCATTAGTCTCGTATAAAAACTATACACGGTTTATTAGTAACGTTTTCTGTCTCAATTCTGCATAAGTCTCGTATAAAAACTATACACGGTTTATTAGTAACGTTTTCTGTCTCAATTCTGCATAAGTCTCGTATAAAACTATACACGGTTTATTAGTAACGTTTTCTGTCTCAATTCTGCATAAGTCTCGTATAAAAACTATACACGGTTTATTAGTAACGTTTTCTGTCTCAATTCTGCATAAGTCTCGTATAAAAACTATACACGGTTTATTAGTAACGTTTTCTGTATCAATTCTGCATAAGTCTCGTATAAAAACTATACACGGTTTATTAGTAACGTTTTCTGTCTCAATTCTGCATAAGTCTCGTATAAAAACTATACACGGTTTATTAGTAACGTTTTCTGTCTCAATTCTGCATAAGTCTCGTATAAAAACTATACACGGTTTATTAGTAACGTTTTCTGTCTCAATTCTGCATAAGTCTCGTATAAAAACTATACACGGTTTATTAGTAACGTTTTCTGTCTCAATTCTGCATAAGTCTCGTATAAAAATTATACACGGTTTATTAGTAACGTTTTCTGTCTCAATTCTGCATAAGTCTCGTATAAAAATTATACACGGTTTATTAATAACGTTTTCTGTCTCAATTCTGCAGAAGTCTCGTATAAAAACTATACACGGTTTATTAGTAACGTTTTCTGTATCAATTCTGCATAAGTTTCGTATAAAAACTATACACGGTTTATTAGTAACGTTTTCTGTCCCAATTCTGCATAAGTCTCGTATAAAAATTATACACGGTTTATTAGTAACGTTTTCTGTCTCAATTCTGCATAAGTCTCGTATAAAATCTATACACGGTTTATTAGTAACGTTTTCTGTCTCAATTCTGCATAAGTCTCGTATAAAAACTATACACGGTTTATTAGTAACGTTTTCTGTATCAATTCTGCATAAGTCTCGTATAAAAACTATACACGGTTTATTAGTAATGTTTTCTGTCTCAATTCTGCATAAGTCTCGTATAACAATTATACACGGTTTATTAGTAACGTTTTCTGTCTCAATTCTGCATAAGTCTCGTATAAAAACTATACACGGTTTATTAGTAACGTTTTCTGTATCAATTCTGCATTAGTCTCGTATAAAAACTATACACGGTTTATTAGTAACGTTTTCTGTCTCAATTCTGCATAATTCTCGTATAAAAACTATACACGGTTTATTAGTAACGTTTTCTGTCTCAATTCTGCATAAGTCTCGTATAAAAACTATACACGGTTTATTAGTAACGTTTTCTGTATCAATTCTGCATAAGTCTCGTATAAAAACTATACACGGTTTATTAGTAACGTTTTCTGTCTCAATTCTGCATAAGTCTCGTATAAAAATTATACACGGTTTATTAGTAACGTTTTCTGTCTCAATTCTGCATAAGTCTCGTATAAAAACTATACACGGTTTATTAGTAAGACTGTATGTATACAGGATATACACTTCTCTAGATTACATCATTTTGTCTTTTGAACTATATTAAACTAATGAAATTGCCTGTGTGGACTCCAATAGCATGCGGTTGTATGCCTACCGGATTTCCGTGTAATCGGTGTAAAGCAACACCAGATATCACGTTGACAACAGGTAAGTATCCATGCTCTACCACGACCATAACCACCACGCAACATCAAAACCGCCCCTTTACTGTTGCTGCAGCCCTCTGTGCTATCTGCAGCAGATAACAGACTCCTCCTGTATCCTTCAAGTGGGATGGAAGCAAAAATTCTAGATTTTCGAGATCAGTGTGATGAAACGTCATAAAATGTCTTCGTATATCATAAAATATTAAATGAATATAGCATTTAAAATAATTTTGTGGGTCTATGTGCTGATAACTAGACAGTGGATGCGGGATGACTTAAGGAGAAGTGAAGTTGTTTCGTATCAGAGTATATGGCACGTGCCGCGCCGTCCGTCTTTTGTGTACCTGGCGAGTACAGCAGCGTACAAAACAAAGGATCCCGTTCCGTTCATAGTAACATCGCGACGCAATGTGTGCAGTTGTGTTATCCTGCTCATATATTTAGTACGCGTTGAATAATGTTGTGCTGATCCATTCATAATGTCGAAGGCAAAACGTTCAATTCGCTCAGAGATACGAAATGCAATTAAAAAGTATGAGAGTGACATTTTATGTATTAACGAAGACAATATCGTGTGTAATGTATGTAAAATTGAAATAAAAACCAGAACAACTCAGGCTATAGAGAAACATTGCAACAGTACATCGCACAGGAAATGCGTTGAAATGAAATCTGAGGAACCATCTACATCATCATCATCGTCATCATTTAGTTGTGCGGGTCTAACGACACGTGCAACATGATGCTCAGTACAAATATTCCTCTAAAGAAATTGAGTGAGCCCCATTTTAGAGGTTTTCTTCAGAAATTCTCTCGATACAAAAACTGTTTAAGCGATAGGCGAAGACGATTCAGCTTCGACAACTTACGAGAATATATCGTCGTTTACTGCAACGTTGGTAATTGCATCAATGATGACGAGGACTACTGGGTGTTCATTTCAAAGTGTGTCATGACGTCACTGTTGTTGGGTCACCGATTTGAAGCGAGTTTCAGCTTATATGTTAGAGAAGTTGTCTATTATTTAAGGCGTTCTTCAATCTGAACTTGAGAACGTGTACGGTATAACTTGAACGTCGTAGCAACAGATGGCGGTCTGTACAGTCTGTGTGCTACCATAACCTCTTTCGAACTGTGTTTTGCGCCGGCAAGTCGTACGCAGGGTATTTGTTATCATCGGTTGCGTACGGTAACATTCCACAACACAAATCAAATGCTCCGTGTCCATGTTGACCGTCGAAGTTAATGCCAACAAAGACGTAAGTAATCGTCTTAACCCTCTCCCCATATCCCGACAGTACGTATTTCCAAACAGTTCACATTCCTGCCACTACCGACGTTACCGTACGTATCGGTGCATACTCTTCAGAATGAACGCCTTACTTGCTAGGCAACTTCTCTTCCTCATAGGTTATACACCTCTGCGGAAGTGTAGGCTGATTGAATTCTCTAGGCTCATCGGCTAGCCACATGACGGCATACAGCGAGCCATGACACACTTTGAACTGAACACCCAGTACAGTACTACAGTACGTTATTTTTCTTTTCCTTCTGACTGTCCGGAGATACAGTAGCATGTTGACGTCGTCTGTTTACGTTTAAAACCTGTTGAGCCAATGGTCTGAATGAAAAAAAAAATATAACATGTAATAAATGTGCACCTACATTCAACGATAAGTCATCCTGCATCCACTGTCTACTGATAACACTAACTGCAACTTTGTGTGTGATCTGTGTACCAGTCGCTTCTGCCCCGCTGCCATGTGGCGCCGTTGCTAAACACATCGTGTGCATTTCCCCGCGAAACTACCGACATATTCAAAGCTGCGTGCCGATGGGAACTCCGAGCATTGTTTCCAAACAATTTGGAAACATTCCACAGGCCAGCGTTGCGCATTGCAGCAGTGCCATGCAGAATATTACATAAACCGGACAAGGCACATTGTGTTCTAACAGCGACCTTCACGTGGGAACCCGGCAGGGTGCGGGGCGACGATAGCTTCGGGCAGGGTCTGCCTTTCAGGCGCCTCTCAAGCTCCCAAGTCCTGCTTGCGATTTGCAATTTAATTCCCAACGTTAAAATTCTATCTGATTATCAGAAATCTGATGCAGGAAACAAGACATTACAATTAGTATCTTTGCAACTTGAATGAATGAATGAAGTCACTGTAGGGGAAGCTCGGTTGGTGTGGTTCACATGATGAGCTATTTTACGTGAACAATATTTACATTCACATTCACTATGTGAGATACACTAGAGTTTGTCAAATTTTAGTTCTATATGAGTTTGTTCACTATCTGACTCCACTCGTTCCTGTTGCGGGCGATGGTTGACCAGTTGCCTCCCAGCTGCTGCTTGAATGTATCTGCCCATCTTCTTCTTGGCCTGCCTTGTGTTCTCCTTCCTATGTACGGTTCTGTAACTTACGTTCGATTAAAATTCAATGGAAATTTTTAAATTATATTTATTATACAATTGTAAACGACTTAAATTGCCTACAAATTGAAAGGTTGAGAGCAAAAACCGAACAAGTCCAAAACATTAATTTTTCGGAAAAAAACTGTCCCTCACGTTTCTCATACAATAAAATAATCTGACATATTTTATATAGGTATCTGAAATATGAATTAGAGGAGTCTAATAGGAAGTCAGATAAGACGATAAAGATAATGAAAATAGGTGAGGAGTATGGTGGGGAGGCTAGCTAGGATAGCGAAGTATAATATGTAGAAAATTAGTGAGATCTTGAAAGGGAATGTACAGAAGAAACAGACATAGCAACGAACATATTAGAGAATGGTGTAATATGTTTTAGTAACAAGTATTAGTAGAAACAGTGTGTGTTCGATATAGTCTAAGTGAACTCTAAATCTAGATCGGAGTGATAAAAGTGTCAATTTGAATGAATTAGAGGAGTGTAACAGGAAGTTAAGTAAAACGATAGAGATAATGAAAATAGGTGAGGAGTATGGCAGGGAAGTTTAGCTAGGATAGTGAAGTACGAGAATATGTAGAAATCTGAAAATGAAATGTACACAAGAAACATAGTAACGAACATATTGGAAAATGGTGTAATATGTTCTAGTAACAAATATTATTAGAAAAAGTGTGTGTTCGATATAAGTGTACTGAAAATCAAGAACAGAGTCGTAAAAGTGTCAATTTTTAATGATTTAAATGGGGTCAACGTTAAATTATAAGAGCGTCTACAAAATGTATAACTGTAATGAATGTAATTGTGGCACGGATACAAATTGTGAGGTCCATATTACATGGATGTAAATGTTGACATCAAATATATATCATATCATATAGGTATATCTTATATCTATGGTACCAACTTTGGTAAAAAGTTTCACTGTTCTCTTTCATATGGTTTCCCGAAAAAAAAAAAATTGGATACATCCACTTTTTTCAGAAAATGTCATATGTACACATTAATTGACAAAAAGTATACGAAATCATGTTTCATTCCTATTGTCAACTGTATCAACATACAAATAAATACTTTATGTGTTTTATTAAATTAAAAACTTGAAGTTAGAATGATATCCTGGACAAGGGAAACAATATTGTTATATTTATATTTTTTCTCTTTCTAATTTGTGTCCTTCAGTCTTTGAATTCTTGGCATGTCAGCTATATCAAGTAATTACCGAAAAATAATTATTATTCTAATTGCAACACAAACTAAGCTAAATAAAAAATTTCTTCTTCTTCTTCTCATTATTATTATTATTATTATTATTATTATTATTATTATTATTATTATTATTATTATTATTATTATTATTATAGGTGTTTTCACTCATCACACCCACTGCTATCGCCATTTTCTGCCACCTCAACATTCTCCTCATTCTGATGACTTGCCTTTTTTTTGGATCTGGTTCATTTTGATGATCGTTCATTTGTAAAACGGAATATTTAACCAATAACACAGACAATAACAGCAAATATGGCGATGAAACAAAAGAAGACAACTCTAATACCATCTTCATGATATTTTCTAACAAGAACCGGATAAGTTTGTGACTTGTCCATGTTTTGCTAGAAAGACGTTGGAATAATCCACTTTTTGCAGAAACGCTACGTTTTCAAACACTCATTTCAATGGCACAAATCCGATTTTTGTAGAAACTTGTCATATCAATAGATGCCGCTTGAAATGAAGTGAGGAGAACTGTACTATGGTCAAAATTGGAATGTTTGGACTTGTCCGGTTTTTGCTATCAACCCATCAACTGTACAGTATAATCTATTAAACAAAATGCATTTTAATAAAATTTGTTATAATCGTAATGGTTTGCTTACAAAATTAAACAGTTCTTACACATTCTACTTGTAGTCTATATTTCTGTAAAAGTGAATAACAGTGAAGACAAACTAGTGGTGGGGTGTAACTTGAAGACCTATGATTTGGTCGCTGTCACAAGTTTATCGCCGTATTCTTCCACAAACGATCCACCGAATCATTCATAAATATTCTTGACCGAATATAAGCGCCCACACATCGCGATAACACAATCAGCGCGTGTTTGTTTTACTCATGAAGGAACGGAGGAGCGAATTGTGAGTTGGTAAAAGATTGAGTGACGTTCTTCCAACTTCCAAGCAAGCATTCTCATGGAATCAGATAAAAAAGTTGTTTTCCTTCCACCATGTTAATAATGTCAAAACAAGTGCTTATACAGATTTCGGCCACTTGACCGCAATTACAAAGACCTCCCTGAAAGTAAGTTTCCTTGGGGCCGTTTACATAAAGAAAACACATTTTCATAGAAAGATTTATTGGAACAGATACAGCAGCTGTTGAGCTGTTTGTCAACATATTCCCCACCCGAATTGAGACATTTCTCAGACTATAGGACCAACAGAGGGCTGTGACATACTGGTTCCGACCTCAGGCGGCAGACTTCTATGACACAGGGATATAAAAGTTGATCCCACGATATGACATCTCATTTCCTGTGGGAATATGTTTAAACATAGTTAAACAATATCTGTAGCTGTTCCAATAAATTTTCAATAAACTGTGTTTCTTATCTGTAAACGGCCCAGAGAAACTTACTTTCTGGGGGCTCTCGTAATAGCGCTCGAGTGGCCAAAATTTGTAAAAGCACTTGTTTTGACATTATTAACATCGTGAAAGAAAAAAGAAAAATTTTATCTGCCCCCATAAGGAAGTTTGCTTGTTAGATCTTATAACTTGCATAATTAAACTACGTACAACAAAGTGGAAATGTTAAACGAAGCTGGACTGTCTAATAAACCACTTAAGCATATTGTACAGACTCTTATACTTGTTTTTTTTAAAGATGGGACATGACAGTGAAGCGGCCGAGCTTGGGACTACAGTGCTATGTTGTCAATATGCACCAGCACCCTGCCAGCTGATGGAAGCTATAGTCCCGTCGCTCTAATTTCCGGCAGCCAATCACGTTGCAGGTCGGCTACATTTAAACGTGTGCGTCTTGTGATTCGCCGATGAAGACATTATGCATTTCCTAAGGCTCGATAAATACTTAATATAATCGCCCGCCATTTTAGCTCTTTCGTTGGCGTTCGCAGAAAGCACATGAGGACGTTATTTTCCGCACAAATTTTTGCTGAATTACAGTAAATTTGATTTATTATCATAGGAGCTACGACATGATAATGTTTAACGGTACGGCAAATAGATTCCTCGTCTAGTAGCTCGGCGAACAAAAATGGCGAACGATACTACCTACATAGACTTTATAGAGCCTTCACTTCCTAAGACGTAAGCAAAGAGGAGGAGTCACGCCGGGAATAACAGCGTCGCGACTATAGCAGTTGACGTTAAGATGGCTGACGTTAAAACATTCATTGACAATTGACGCGAAGGTAAGAAAACAATACAGAAATCGACAGAGAATCAAAAACGAAATGTATGGTACCAATGCTCATATTGTGCGCACAATATATGTCGCCAAGAAAGCTATTAAGCACTCACCACGTGGGAACTGTAAGTTTGGCAACTCAACCGTTGTTACCATAGCAACAGGCCTACCACGTTATGTGACATTCAGTTGTTTTTCCGATCGCAACGCTCCTCTCGTGTCCCATCTTCCAAAAAAACAAGTATAGACTGTGCACGTAATGTCTAATTAAAATTCCTAGCCATAAATAAAGTAACTATTTTTAATGAAAAAGAAATAGTGTAAAGCGAAAAATAACTGGAATTAAAATAATTGATAATGATGTACGCAATCAAAACACAGTTATTTAAAGTTTATTATGACAATTTTATGATCAACTGTGTCCGTTTATAATGGAATAATTCAAAGCTTTTTGCCATGAAATGTGAGATTACACACAGTGTACTATTACTCATAGTCATAACTCAAACAAACACATTTATCTCGTGGTATACAAGGAATGTCGTCTGTTTAAACAATGTATCATCACTTGCATTACACAAATCAAGAACAGTTATGAGCCTTGCTTTAGTCTCCTTCGCCGCAATGCGCAACCTGGCAACGCCCAACCTTCCAGTCTGATAAGAAAGGCTAAGTTTGGAAACCAACTCGTGAAACCTTGCGGCATTGCACACGAATGAATATAGTCACTATGATATGTAGATATGTACGCTTCTGAATTATAACTCAAGATAATTTCCGTATGTTTAAATACCTGTAAACAAGCAAACAAGATGAGTGGTGGTAACACTATAATTTATTTGCTGTAATTATCAGCTGTCACTTAATGAAAAGTAATTTCTATTCCTAAGCACTATATTTATATACAGGGACATCATTTTATTTTTATTTCAATTTTTATTGTACCTGAGTTTTTGCATGTACTTCACTCCCACCCCTTCTACTAATGAAGATAAACCGTCCTCCACATAGATCCAAGACCGCATATACAGTCATAGTAAACAGAACGTTCCAAAAATATATTCGCGTTTTCCAGTGACGAAAGAACTTTCAATATTGAATAATTTTCGCACAGCTACTGTCGTCCATTTGCCTACGTCGTATCCCGGTTTCCCCCACCAGCTTTTATTCGCCAGCTAGTGGCTGGGCTGTCTTAGCACTTTTCTGAGAACATTAATTTCTGTTAGGAATTGGACGTCTACGTAATACTATACAACTGTTTAAAATAACTTAAATAAAAGGGCTTCGTTAAGTAATTAACTGTCACGTGATTTCCCTCCTTTCTACGACCCTACGAAATAACCACTTGGACGGACAGTAGATAGTATGTCTGAGTAACTTTATCTTTTCGGATCGGGCAGAAGTGAAGATTGAAGTTACAGTACATAAGGTACTCTTTTATAGAGTAGGTACAGAATTATTTCAACATGAGTAACTAGTACGAAGGACGAAACTGGTAATTAGAATTAAGTGCAATAGTCTATAGTGCGATAATATGCACATTAGAACTGAAGCCTGTATCGAAATGAACGGCCACCATTTAAAAAAATGTGTTTAAATATCCACATTATGATTATTCTTCAATTTAACTTCATTCTCCATATTGTACGCTAATGTGCTGTAGACAGTATAATATACACTGCATAATGAATACGTCCACATGGACAACTCAGTTCGTGAGTAAAAACAAAACACTCATTGTTAATACTGTACTGTATTTTGATTACACAAAAACCTAATGAAAATGATTAAACTCAAAAGCGCAATATTTCCTAGTTTACGTAAATGGATGAACTACTTTTCTTCCCTCCTATACCTAGTGAAGTGATTTGTTTGTATATTATGCCAGTATCATCGAACTCCAGTCGTGGAAGGGGGGAAGCAAACAGCGTTGATCCAGAGGTATAGGCAAGTTAATATTAAAAATGTTAGTAAAAATAAAATGATGTCCCTGTATATTATTTTAATGTACCGAAGTACATATGATATTTCCATGCAGATATTCTGCGTCATCATACGATGAAAGAGTAATGGAACGGAGAAAAATTCTCTCCGGCGCCGCGATTTGAACCCGGGTTTTCAGCTCTACGTGCTGATGCTTTATCCACTAAGCCACACCGGATACCCACCCCGGCGTGGGACACAATTGTCTCGTGATTTAAGACGGCGTTTATTCCGTCGGATCCCGGCCAACTAGTCACTCATAACGAGTGCACCTCAGCACATGTGTGGACTTCAGTCCTACGATCATTGACATCTATGACGTAGTGCAGAGGGCGGCCACTAGAGGGAACCCAAGAGTTGGAACTTAATCTGAGACAATTCTGTCCGACGGCGGGATGGGTGTGGCTTAGTGGATAAAGCATAAGCACGTAGAGCTGAAAACCCGGGTTCAAATCCCGGCGCCGGGGAGAATTTTTCTCCGTTCCATTACTCTTTCATCACTTTATATTTAGTTACATGAAGTAAAGTTCGATAAAAAATTGTCATCAACGTTCTCCGAAATATGTAGGCTAGCGCTATTAATTCAATATTTATATAAATTATTTTTTACAGTGTAACGCCTTTTTCGTTAGAAGATTTCACTTGGATACCTAATTTTGTATCGCAATTTTTGTTCTACAACTACTAATTCCACAATTTGGGACACTTGGCAGGATCCGGAGTACAAAGCAAAGGTTGACTTAAAAATAAAGTACAATTTTATTTGCGGAGAGAAAAAAAAGCAATGATAAACTTAGAACAAAAGTATTTACAATTTGATTTCGGAGAAACATGAGATAAAAGTACTTATTTACTGATATAACTTTTAAAGAACCCGGAGGTTCATTGCCGCCCTCACATAAGCCCGTCATTGGTCCCTATCCTGTGCAAGATTAATCCAGTCCCTACCATCATATCCCACCTCCCTCAAATCCATTTTAATATTATCTTCCCACCTACGTTTCGGCCGCCTTCCCAAAGGTCTTTTTCCCTCCGGCCTTCCATCTAACACTCTATATGCATTTCTGGATTCGCCCATACGTGCTACATTCCCTGCCCATCTCAAATGTCTGGATTTAATGTTCCTAATTATGTCAGGTGAAGAATACAATGCGTTCAGTTCTGCGTTGTGTAACTTTCTCCATTCTCCTGTAACTTCATCCCTCTTAGCCCCAAATATTTCCTAAAAACCTTATTCTCAAACACACTTAACCTCTGTTCCTTTTTCAAAGTGAGAGTCCAAGTTTCACAACCATACAGAACAACCGGTAATATAACTGTTTTATAAGTTATAACTTAGACTTTTTGACAGCAGACTAGATGACGAAAGCTTCTCAACCGAATAATAACAGGGACTTCCCATATTTATTCTGTGTTTAATTTCCTCCCAAATGTCATTTATATTTGATACTGTTGCTCCAAGATATTTGAATTTTTCCACCTCTTCGAAGGATAAATTTCCAATTTTTATATTTCCATTTCTGAGATAAAAATACAATACATAATTGAAATGAAGTCAATAATATTATGTAGTGTTATACAATTGATTGTGTAAATTGGACAATGAATCTCTCAATACCATTAGACAAATTTTGTTAACGTCCTCATTAGAAAATTTAAGAGAAAGAAGAATGGTTTTGGTTAAATTAAATGAAGTTCCCCTAGCGCCAAAAAGAAGTCCTTTCACTTCCCATATATTAATGTTAATTTTGTATTTCTCACTAAAATGAGGAATACATAGGTTCTAAATAGACTTCTTTTGGTCGTTAACGTTATAGGCTTGTTGATCATCCTTCTCAAAACGGACAGTGGGGTCAAGAATGAGGCTTCTTTGATTCCGGCGATCGATGGATATGATGTCTGTTCTTCTGGTTGACCCATTCTCAGCCAAGCAGTACACTTCTTCGTAAACCTCCCTTTTGCATTCCAAAGAGTGGTTGCGATTGTTTCTCATTGTCAGTAATTCTCCTTTAGCGCAATAACCCAAAACATGCCAAAGGGTTTCTACTTTGCTGCATCCCGGATGGCGACAGTTTTGATACAAAACTTTTCACATAATACTCTTTCATTCGTCAATGATTGTAATTTATTTCTTTTCATCATACATTAAATTCAGTAATAAATTTTAGTTAGCAATAGTAGTAGTTTCAGTAGTTCCATTTTTTCATGGTTATTATTATTATTATTATTATTATTATTATTATTATTATTATTATTATTATTATTCTTGTTATATAACTTCCATCCTGTACATAATCTGTACTTGAAACTTAGTTTTTACCTTCTTTAATGAAAGGAGGTTGCAAGGAGAAGAAAACTGAAGAGGTAGAGTCTCACGAGAAGAACATTAAGAAGTATAACCAAGGATACGTCTTAACTATATTAGTATTTTATAATTCTTATCTCTAAAAGGGTATCTAAAAGGAAAACGTTGATTCAGAACAGTTGAAGAAACGAAAAGCATAACGCTGTCGTTTCCAGTTAATACGAGAATTTACTGTCGATATAATCATGAGTACGGGAAAGTAAAAAACAGGTGAGGTAATTAGCACAGACATAGTCGAGGAAACAGGAACGAGACCGGTTAATGCGACTCTGGCACGGTATCACTTCAGCTATCTGTACATGTAGAATAACAATAGCAAGGCAGGTTGCGTCATATTGTTATGTATCCCCTTACGTAATAGCTCATATTTCATTACACATGAATTTGCTTTCAGTAAGGTTCGTACATGTGACCCTGAATTGACAATACACATTACCTTCAAAGAGACGAACGGAATTGAAGAGTGACTTTCCAAACGGTGCTGAGTCAGAAAAGCTACTTTTTCAGGAAACGTGATTTTTTATAAATGGAAATATTTTGAAGATACTGAAAGGAAACTTTGACAGTTAAAACATTATGGAAAGTGAGCTTTATTGACAGAATTTAATTTTTGGAAATTGATATTATGCTAGATAACAATGCTGTTAAACATTTGAATATTTTCCAAAATGTGCTAAGTCACGACTGTGTATGCATATTTTCAGTAAATACGAGAATTTACTGTCGATACACTACTGCTGCTGCTCCTACTCCTACTATCACCACCACTACCACTTCTGCTGCTATTACTACTTCTGGTACTACTACCACTACTACTGCTGTTACTACTACTACTACTACTACTACTACCACTACTACTACTACTACTACTACTACTACTACTACTACTGCTGTTGATTCTACTACTACTACTACTACTACTACTACTACTACTACTACTGTTGCTTCCACTACTACTTCTGCTAGCACTACTACTACTACTACTACTACTACTGTTGCTTCCACTACTACTACTACTACTACTACTACTACTACTACTGTTGCTTCCACTACTACTTCTGCTAGCACTACTACTACTACTACTACTACTACTACTACTACTACTACTACTACTACTACTACTACTACTACTACATCTGCTGCTGCTACTACTACCAAATCTATTGTTGCTACTACTATATCTGCTGCTGCTCATACTACTACTTCTTCTGCTCCTGCTACTACTACTACTACTACTACTACTACTGCTACTGCTACTGCTACTGCTACTACTACTGCTATTACTACTGCTGCAGATGTTGCTACCACTACTTCTGTTGTTGCTACTACTATTACTTCTGCTACTGCTACTATTAGTCCTGCAGATGTTGCTATTACTACTTCTGTTGCTATTACTATTTCTTCTGTTGCTTCTACTATTACTACTACTGGTAGTAATAATAACACTAATAATAATAATAATAATAATAATAATAATAATAATAATAATAATAATAATAATAACTATAGCAATGCTAAATGTCTTGTCGACTAAGATTGATGTAATAATAATAATACGAAATTTCTAGCAAACATAATACTATTGTTATGAAGGAGGAACTGCATTAATGTGGTGGGTATGAGGGAAATATAAAAAAAAAAACTGTGCGACGGCCATCTCGATTATGTATGAGACATGGAATCTGTTGTTCTCGTATGAGATGAGTAAGACTGGCCGTCTTATTCCTGCTTCCTGATGTTCCAGAAAGAAGTACATTTCAAGGCTGCTTTAATTGTCCTAATAAATGAGCAATAAACTTATTCCATGTAAAGATGACGTACTGTGTGGGCTGTCTGATAGAGCAGCCACACGGAACACGTACTGTAGGCCTACAACCACTCCCGACGATCGCAAAGGTCTAGGTTATTCGCGCCGCAAGAAGTAACACTTCCTTTATGTGAGTTTCAAGCAGGTGACCTTGCCTATTGTAATATGATTTCGTGTTCTTGATTCGGCGTTTTGTTTTATTTTACTTTATTGTAGACGTGCTCTATACTAACCCCCTATGATATACTCTCTATTCATTTATAGTATAATTATTTAATTGATTAAATAGCGATCTTACTCATGTTAATTATGTAAGCATGTGCGGCTTACAGCTGTTTCCGTGCTATTCGACACCATCCTCAGAGCCTACTAGATCTCGGCGCTATCTCAACTTCGCTGCCTGTTGTGTGGGTGCGTTCGTGTGATGAGTTGTGTCAAATAGTGTGTGTGTTCTGAAATTGATCTGTGTGTTGAGAATTTGATTGGGGTGTGTTTTAGTGTGTCTGTATATTTCATATTGTTATAGTGTGTTGAGTTTTTGGTTTTTGGGTTGTATGTATAGGATTTCCATGTCTGTATTTATGTTATTGTATGTGTGGTTAGCATTATTTATGTGTTCGGCACATTTAGATGTATTGTGTTCTTTCGTTATTGCTTTAATGTGTTCTTTGTATCGAGTTTGGAATGATCTGCCTGTCTGTGCAATGTAGAAATTTTTGCAACTATTGCATGTAAGTTTGTATGCGCCTGTGTCGTATTTATTTGTTTGTGTTGTTTGTGTGTTGAGATGTCTTTGTAGTGTGTTTTCTGTTCTGTATGCTATGTTGTATTTCTGTTTTCTGAATGAGGATGCGATCGTGTGTGTGTGTGTGTGTGTGTGTGTGTGTGTGTGTGTGTGTGTGTGTGTGTGTATAATTATTTAACAATACATTACTTAGAGTTGAACAGTCAGTGACCTTACGTTCCAACCAATCTTAAGGGGAATTGTAAGTGAACGCGGAAAAATCATTAGGCCTATATTTATTCATAGTTTTCTCCTAACGGCAGGTCCTTAATTGCAAACTCAGCATTCTCTACTCTTTCCTATTTTCCGCCTTCCTCTTAGTCTCCGCATACAATCCATACATCTTAATCTTGTATTATAGTTTGATATCCTCTTCTGCCCGAACTTTTCTCCCGTTCACAATTCCTTCCAGTGCATCCTTCAGTAGGCAGTTTCTTTTTCTGTTCCCGATCAGTTTTAGCATTATTCTTTCTTCACCCACTCTTTCTAGCACCGGTTCATTTCTTGTTTTGTCTGTCCATTTCACACGCTCCATTATTCTCCATATCCACATTTAAAATATTTCTAATCGTTTCTCTTCACTTCGTCGTAATGCCCATGTTTCTGCCCCATCCAATGCCTCACTCCACACATAGCACTTCACTAGTCTCTTTCTTAATTATCTTGTTCTGAAAACAATTCTTCACTAAATCCTCTAAGTAGATAAGCTATTGAAGAGGGTAGATGATAAATGCATCCTTGTCGTAATCCCCTCCCTATTCGACTTCTTTCTCACATTTCTTCCCCTATCTTGGCTTTGACTCTTTATTTGATTGAACATTACAGAATAGCCTCCTCTCTTCCCAATTCACATCAGTTTCCTTCAGGATCCCCATAAGCTTACTGCCAAAAGCCTTTCCCAGATCCACAAATATTACATAGGCCCTACACTAGAGACGGGAAAAATGTAGGGGAGATTGTTGTACCTTTAAACACTTTTCAGATTTTATTTATTTTTTTTTTTAATTTTGGGAAATGATATTTTTTAAATTAAAAAAACAATACTTTAAGTAATTATTGAAGATTGCTTTATAACTTCGTGTATATATTTTCCTGTTCTACACATCTATTAAGGATGGAAAAAATAAAATGTAATATGTTCAAAGGTACAGCAGGTTCATGTACCTTAGAACATACCCTCTTGTAAGTTGGAACACATGTAATATAGGTGGGAATATAGTTGTAAGAACTGACAATCATATTTAAAATGTATTTGCAATCATAAACCATAGCAGGCTTCTCTGATTTAGATTTTATTTCCTGGAGTAACAAGAATTGCTTCAACAGCTTTCTTCAAGGCATCGGGACCAATTGGGGGACCTCTTAATTTCAGACTTACTTCGTGACATGATCTTAAAATAAAAGAAAGACAAAAACCAATAGTATTATGAACTCGGAACATGTTCCATGGTACAAGATGTTTTGTGTTCAAAGGTACAAGAGAGTGCACGTTTAAACAAATATGGCTCCCAAAACTAGAGATTCGAATAAATCATGGAGATTAAAATATGTATTACTCACCAGATGATATGGAACACATTGTACTTAATGGATGGTAACAAATACAATCTGGGTTTATGTTAGATAACATATATCAATGAACGAAATGTTTACTTTTGGTACTAAAAAAGATAATTTCGTTCACAGAACTCACATTTTGCAATAAGTCAAACCAAAGCTACGACCAGATCTACTTAGCGGCTTTCCCTACAATCTACTTCAGTTTGAGTCCTCTAGGTAGAAGCAAAAAAAAAATGTTCAAAGGTACACTATGCTAAAGATACAACAGTCTCCCCTAATCAGGGCTGGGCAGTATTTGAAATACATTTGTATTTTGTAATTTGTAAGGATTTTCGAAAGTATTTTGTATTTAAATACATAAAATTGATGTATTTTGTATTTCAAATACTTAAAATACTTTTTTTTTCTTCTTGTCCTTCAAGTTTTGGATTTGGATTTGAAGAATGAACTTTTGTCTTATTTGCCTATCCATTTCAGATCTGCTAGTTTTCTTGCCACAACTGATTCCCTTAATGCCATACAGAAATCTCCAACAGCATCAAGGATCCATCACCCAAAACTTGCTAAATGTTCAGCATTATGGAATGCGTCTAGGAGACCCAAATCCTCAGAAATTATATCAGATATCTTGAAATATTCGTCAAAGTTTCCTTGCTCAACTCGATGGATTTCTCTTTATGACTCAATCTCTCAAATATTGCAATTCAAACATGATATAAACAGGTGTAACAGAGAACTGCTCAGCTGGTTTCACACACATATTCTGTGTCCTCCTCTTATCATTTGGCGAGGCAGTGTCAGATAGCCATCTCATCTTCAATGGCAAAGGGACAACCCTGTGTACTCTAGAGAATTACCCAACAGTGAAAGAAGCTTTATAAAGTATAATACGAGTTTGTGTACCTCTGCACCTGTAGAAAGACTGTTCTGTTTTGCAGGATTTATTCATTCACAAGCAAGGGGATCCTTATCTGATAAACTTCTTAAGAAACTGTTTTTTTTAAGGCAGCAGTAATTATCCATATGTAGCATAATTTCATTGCTGACTGGGAAAAGGAAGAATGTTCAGTTTCAGTGTTTATATAAAATTTCGAGGTAAAAATACTTTTAATGTTAATATAATATTTTAGATTTTCAGTAATATTCTTATTTCTTTAGGCCTATATATTTCGAGTATTTCAAATACAAATGTATTTTGAGTATTTGAAATACAAATGTATTTTGGTTAATTTTTTAAAAGTATTTTGTATTTGTATTTCAAATACAATTTTTGAAGTATTTTGTATTTGTATTTCAAATACTTGGATATCAGTATTCTGCCCAGCCCTGCCCCTAATTGATGCAGAAGTATTTCTCTCTAAACAAAATTAAATGTAACTTCTGGATCGTCCACTTTGCCATGCGCCAACCGATTTTATTTCACAGGCAGCCAGCCAGATATCATATTGTCACGGTATAATGTGCACTTATACTGGTTATTAAAATTAAATTGCATGGAAACTGTTGGACTTGTCTAGACATGAACTGATAGCATCTCAGGATCAATACTGCGACCATTGCTGTAATTGAACCTTAGATCAGATTTATATGCACAGCAATACAGCGATATGTGGTTGCTAGGATACCAAACCCTTCTCACATTAAACTGTTATCAGTAAATTAATACTTCGCAACTGAGCAACCCAAATGGAATATAGTTTAACTGCACATTATCTTACAAATGGCAGACAGGGTTCTGTATTTAATACTCTTACAGCCATTTTCTCCAAGTAATGTTTAATTTGACTTAACGAATGTTAAATGAACAGCCTGTTAATTTTTAACGTTTTGTTTGTGTGTGTTTCCATTTTTTTCAACATAAATTTTGTTTAAAACAACCAACATTTAACTGTAACAGTCGTTAACACCATTTTAACTACTCAAAAACAGTTGGTAATGATTTTACATATTTCAATCATTCATAATGTTCTGCCCAAGGGCAGGTCTTTCACTGAAAACGCAGCATTCTCCAGTCTTTCCTATTTTCTGCCTTCATCTTTGTCTCCTCATATGGTCCATATATCTTAATGTCGTCTATCATCTTATTTCTTTTGCCACGAGCTCTTCTTTCGTTCACCATTCCTTCCAGTGCATCCTTCAGAAGGCAGTTTCTTCTCAACCAGTGACCTAACCAATTCCTTTTCCTCTTTCTGATCAGTTACAGCATCATTCTTTCTTCACCCACTCTTTCCAACACAGCTTCGTTTCTTATTCTCTCTGTCCATTTCACACGTTCCATCCTTCTCCATATCCACATTTCAAATGCTTCTAGTCGTTTTTCTTCACTTCGTCGTAATGTCCATGTCTCTGCCTCATACATTGTTACACTCCACACAAAACACTCCACTAGTCTCTTCCTTAGTTCTTTCTCCAGAGGTCTGCTGAAGATGCTCCTTTTTCTATTAAAAACTTCCTTGGCATTGATAATCTCCTTTTGACTTCTTGGCAGCAGCTCATGTTACTGCTTATATTACACCATAAGAATTTGAAGTTGCCCACATGCTCTACTGTCTCATGTAGAATTCGCAAGTAAGGCAAATTTTTATTGGCTGAAATTATTCTTTAATTTCTGCATTGTAGAGTAAGTCAGAAACATGTATAAAATCATAAGCTGTTACAATAGACCATAATCAATAAATAAAAAGTAGACAAATGAAAGTTGTACCAGTAGGTAACTACTGAAATCCAATTATTTATTATAACTGGTATGGAAGATTTGTTTTATACAAAACGACTTTGACAAGTTTTCTCCGAATATTTCAGCCTTCTCTACAACTTTCATTCGATTAATTCTTGTTTAGTACTGACGTAACATTTCATCATACATCTAGACTCAGTAAGCTGTAAGATTTCAAAGGGACATTAAAAAAACTGCATTGCGTTACACAACATGCATATTTATGAGAAGTGAAAAAGTTTAATATTCGACTTACTGCCAACAAGAAAAGTGTAAGATTGCCGAGTTGAAAAGAAAAGAAAATACGAGTATAATGAATACAAAAATCACGAAACATGTCAAGGGCAAAGATTCAGATGTAAACAATAGCGTCATGCACACTGACGGCACTTTTTGTCTCGAGGATTGCATTTTACTATTACTCGTACACCCTGTCAGCATGGCTAAGAGAGTGGTGTGAATACTAAATTAGAAATGAAACATAGAAACACACTTTAATACAGAATGTGATTAAATACATTATAATCCAGAAATCAAAGAGAAGAGTTTAGATCTTTAATGATAATTTCTGCCTCTACTCCATTCTATGGGATCGTAAAAGGTAAAGTCGAAAGGAAATCGCTAATGTTTTTTGCTAAAGCCTGAGTTAGTTCGGCATTCTTAAGTCAGTAGGCCTATACTTCGTTCCATAATGTACGACAAGAGAAGTAAACACTGTATTAGTAGATACGGCGCTAGTAATTGTATTGTATACTTCGTTTCATAATGTATGACAAGAGAAGTAAACACTGTAGTAATTGTATTGTATACTTCGTTCCATATTGTATGACAAGAGAAGTAAACACTGTAGTAATTGTATTGTATACTTCGTTCCATATTGTATGACAAGAGAAGTAAACACTGTAGTAATTGTATTGTATACTTCGTTCCATATTGTATGACAAGAGAAGTAAACACTGTAGTAATTGTATTGTATACTTCGTTCCATATTGTATGACAAGAGAAGTAAACACTGTAGTAGTAGATACGGCGCTAGTAATTGTATTGTATACTTCGTTTCATATTGTATGACAAGAGAAGTAAACACTGTAGTAATTGTATTGTATACTTCGTTCCATATTGTATGACAAGAGAAGTAAACACTGTAGTAGTAGATACGGCGCTAGTAATTGTATTGTATACTTCGTTTCATATTGTATGACAAGAGAAGTAAACACTGTAGTAATTGTATTGTATACTTCGTTCCATATTGTATGACAAGAGAAGTAAACACTGTAGTAATTGTATTGTATACTTCGTTCCATATTGTATGACAAGAGAAGTAAACACTGTAGTAGTAGATACGGCGCTAGTAATTGTATTGTATACTTCGTTCCATATTGTATGACAAGAGAAGTAAACACTGTAGTAGTAGATACGGCGCTAGTAATTGTATTGTATACTTCGTTCCATAATCTATGACAAGAGAAGTAAACACTGTAGTAGTAGATACGGCGCTAGTAATTGTATTGTATACTTCGTTCCATATTATATGACAAGAGAAGTAAACACTGTAGTAGTAGATACGGCGCTAGTAATTGTATTGTATACTTCGTTCCATATTGTATGACAAGAGAAGTAAACACTGTAGTAGTAGATACGGCGCTAGTAATTGTATTGTATACTTCGTTCCATATCATATGACAAGAGAAGTAAACACTGTAGTAGTAGATACGGCGCTAGTAATTGTATTGTATACTTCGTTCCATATTGTATGACAAGAGAAGTAAACACTGTAGTAGTAGATGCGGCGCTAGTAATTGTATTGTATACTTCGTTCCATATTGTATGACAAGAGAAGTAAACACTGTAGTAGTAGATACGGCGCTAGTAATTGTATTGTATTTTATTTATTAACATTCATACATTGCTTCATAAGTATGAACATGTCAAAAAACTTAATACTATTATAAAGTCTTAATTTATAGTCACAGTCTAAATGAAATATATACAGAAGAGATTTACAATATAGTCTACTAGTACAACTCGAAGTTTTAGTATCAATTTCATGAAGCGTTATTGAATGTCATGAATTCACCTACAGAATAGAAGGCGTAAGAAATTAGGTACTTCTTTAATTTGGCCCTAAATAATCTTGTGTTTTGAGTTCCATTTTTTATATCGATAGGGAGGCTATTAAACAATTTTACTGCTATATAACGCACTCCTTTTTGATAGCTTGATAGACCTGCCGATAGAGTATGAAAGTCATTTTTTGACGTGTGTTTATGCTATGAACTGTTGAATTAGTTACAAAGTTTTCACGATTATATAAGAGGAAGATTATTAATTAAAATATATAGGTACTGACAAGGCATGGGCATTATTTGTAGTTTTTTTTTAAATAGTCCTACAAGATTCACTACATTTGGCACGTACTATTATTATAATTACTCTTTTTTGTAATAGGAATATACTGTTACTATCTGTGGAATTTCCCCAGAATATTATTCCAAAACTCATTACCGAGTGAAAGTATGCAAAGTATATTGTTTTTAAGGTATTGATATGTACTATCTTTTGCACAGATCTAATAGCAAAACATGCTGAATTTAGTTTGGGGGTAATTTCTTTAATATGGTTTTTCCAATTTAACACATTATCGATTTTTAAACCAAGAAATTTGGTTGTTGTTGTTTCTAATAGGGATCTATTGTTAATTATTACGCTAGAAATTTGCGAGGTTGAATTTGGACAGGATTTATTAATGTTACTGTTACTGTTGGTGATAATAGTAAGTGAAAAAGAGATGTTAATAATAACAAACTTCAGTCATGCTTTTAGTGGCAAAGGTAGACTATTAGAGTTGAAATTAACAGAATTATTATTGTTTACAATGACAATAGTGTTGGAATCGAATGGAATGGAATTTAACTGAGGGGGGCACAGATGGACCAGTACTGCGACCTTTGAGATCTATTGCGCTAACCCTCGATATGGAATGAGTTGCATGCCACAGATCCCCTACGCGCACCGTCTTAACCACATGACTCCCTAAACGACCGGTCCCTACAGTCGACAGAATCCATATACCATTCCTGCTTCGGCAAATCCCTCCTAGGCCCCCCTATCGGTCTGAGGCGAAACTCCTCCCCGGAGTAGGTCCGCAAGAGCGATCCAACATCGCTGAACTACATTCCACGGAGGCCGGTCGAGAGAGTCGGCAGCTTCGGGAGGCCGCCGGTAGAGTGATCTGAAAAACCAGAAACGGGATGATGAGGAAAGGATGGAGGAGGAAAGGAAGTGGCGAAGATGAGTGGGGTTCCAATCGCCTGATAAAGTTACCTGATATTAAAAAAAAAAAAAACTCCGAAATAATCCTCACCCAGGCAATTCGTCCTAACCGGGAATCGAACCCGGTACCGGTGGGTTCGGAGTTAGACTCGCTAACCCTCAGCCACAACGGTGGACGACAATAGTGTTAGTGTTCTAGTTGTTGATTGTATAAATAGTGATGAAATTAGCGACTGTCTTTCACCCTTCATTATGAACTTGCGAGTATGACTATTGCAAAGTATTCTTGAGGTCATGCTAGTTATTATCCTAATGTTATTCGTGTAGTTTACTTTCGACTGTATTTCGCCACGCATAGACTTTTTTTTTCTTTTGAATCACAATATTGAGCTTCTCTAGTATACTTATATTATGTTTCCTTAAAATATATACTATTCATAGAGGTAAAGAATAAATTAGACGTGGAAACTGTTTTCATATGTATTAAAAAGACTTATTAAAATTGCATTTCTTGAATACAATATTAAATTTTTTATAAATTTGGCATTAAAATGAATATTATATTCTAATTTTTACGTTCTTTTTAGGTAAATTTCCTCTGCGATATAAGACCATGAATAACAATTTTATCTCACAGTGAATGGCAGTACACTGTTACGTTCTATATAACGTGTTCAGTTTATAAGATGGGAAAGTTAACTTATTTAACAAGATACGTGTTCGAATCTAGCGTGGATCTAAGCGTCAGAAATCTTCTAAGAGTCATAATAACAATGCACAAGCTCATAACATGCAAACTCTTTCGAAATCTAATTAATTTAACTTGACGAACAGGACCTCGTGTACATTAATTAAAGTAATTAGTATGCGGAACTCCTATATTAATTATAGGCAATAAGCTCACTCTCTCTCTCTCTCTCATTGTTTCATGTTTATGTAAATTAATTAAAAGTTTGTTATAAACGGCATTTATTCAGACTTGGAGGGAAGGACGCTGTTAATTCAAGGCCAGAGTGGGGGAAGAAAAATCACTCAAGGTTGCCAGACCTGAGTTTATTTTAATTTAACGCTAAGAATGTTAAACGTGGAAAGGTGGCAGAATAATATCAACTTCCCACTATTTTATATAAATCTAGCTGACAAATTGTTTAGTGAAGCTGAACACTTGAGCCTTAATGTTTCCCCTTTTCTTTCTTTCTTTCTTTCTTTCTTTCTTTCTTTCTTTCTTTCTTTCTTTCTTTCTTTCTTCCTTCCTTTCTTCCTTTCTTCCTGCCTTCCTTTCTTTGCTTGTTTCTCTCTTTGTCTTTCTTTGTTCTCTTTTCTTTCTGCATTACCTCATCTTTTCGTACCGACTTAGCCTACAATCCAATGTAGTGCAGAGGAGAGTATATATCTGTGGACCAAAGCTTAACAATCACACATTACTGACCTCCCTGGTCGTGTGGTCGCGTGGTACAGACTTCACATCCTCACGGAAATCTACCTCAATGCCTTCCATACAACTTCATAGCGTGCAGAAGGGATAACTTTGTTTGATTTCCCTTCGCTTTTTCCGAGGGCTGGAGCCGGGACGGATCCTTACACAGTTCGGTTTATATTGGCCCACTGCATTGCGAGTTCTGTCTTATTATAATGATTGTCCAAGCCCGACAGGAGGCCCGGGTGGTACGATTGGTGTATCTGATGCTGACAGGCGAGATATCCTGCCTCAGCCTGGCAGAACCAGGTCCCATCCTCAGACAAGTACCTGGTAAGCCCTAGCGTCCGTAACTCCATGCTCTTCCTTTATTAGTATCGGAAGCCCGTACTACCTCATATACTTCAGCTAATTTTTTACTATTGTAGATGGTAGTTGGAACGGGGGGATGTGGAGTGAGTTGGTTGAATCATAGAGGAAAGGGATTTCCCCAAGAAAACCCTCTGAAATGTCTGCTTTGCTCACTAAAAATTCCTTCACGACCTGACCGGATATCGAACATGGTCCGTCCCAGGAATCTGTAGAGTGACTTGGCGCATATGGGGGTGGAGTCTATCTGTGCGGAGTGTATTGAGGGCAGCATCAGCTCGAGGCCGCTAAGGGGTAAGATGTTCGTGGTACTGTTCTCCAACTAGGAGATTAACCGTGAAAGGAATGTGCTTACTATTGCGTCATCTATTGGAGCGAAGTAGATAGATAATATTATCGTTATAACGTCAGTTTAAAAACCATGTACTCTCCTGCATATGTTATTTCCTGTATGGAGGGATCAAAAGACCAGGAGATTAACAGTGATCTAATTTTGTAACTTACTTACTGGCATTTAAGGAACCCAGAGGTTCATTGCCGCCCTCACATAAGCCCGCCATTGGTCCCTATCCTGAGCAAGATTAATCCATTCTCTATCATCATATCCCACCTCCCTCAAATCCATTTTAATATTATCTTCCCATCTACGTCTCGGCCTCCCTAAAGGTCTTTTTCCCTCCGGCCTCCCAACTAACACTCTATATGCATTTCTGGATTCGCCCATTCGTGCTACATATCCTGCCCATCTCAAACGTCTGAATTTAATGTTCCTAATTATGTCAGGTGAAGAATGCAATGCGTGCAGTTCTGTGTTGTGTAACTGTCTCCATTCGCCTGTAACTTCATCCCTCTTAGCCCCAAATATTTTCCTAAGCACTTTATTCTCAAACACCCTTAACCTATGTTCCTCTCTCAAAGTGAGAGTCCAAGTTTCACAACCATAAAGATCAACCGGTAATATAACTGTTTTATAAAATTTTGTAACTAGGGTTGTATAAATATGTGTGTATCAGTGTTATCGTTTGTGCTGTAAGAGTTAGCCAATAGAGATACAAGTTCCCACGTGTGTGACCTTATGACATCTTATGACATCAACATTCATTCACAGCATTACTCCGCTGCGTCTCATTCCCCTGAGACTTTCTCGTGGTTGGAGTACAGTAGAGACTTCAGATAGAAATGATCCCCTCCCTGTAAGCGATTGGTAGGCCTAGTTTCGTTCAACCAATGCCTCCCCCCAGAGCGGTCATTGGTCCTAACCCTCCCACATACCACTTGTGCACATGTATTATATCGTGTTTCTACTCCACAGATTCTGGGGACGGACAATAGATATAAGACGAGCGCTCTAACTTTGTAGTTACAGATGCGGCGGGGATGCATCTACATTTATAATCTCTTACATAAAAAATCTGATGAACGTATTATGTAATATTTAACCAAAATGCACACCGCTTACGTTTTGGAATGTTGTTTCAAACTAGATTCGGACAGGTCTAAACGATTCTGAAATACACAGAAAAGCGAACATAAAAACACGTCTCTAATAAAAAGAAAAGCCATATAAAACGTAAATACTCCCCAGAGACTACTTAATCATCGCGTCATGGGCGATAAGGAGGGAAGACGGGGGAAGCCTGGATAGCATTCTATTGTGCATTTGACGAGCTAGGGTAACTGTCATGAGGGCTCCTTTCCCCTTGTTAAACTTGTTAAAATATGTGCTTACCAATTAAAAGTATAAAACTGGGTAATACAAATGACTTGAAAATATTACTATATTCTGATTACCAGGTAATATATACTAGGTAAATTACATGAAAATGTCAATAACAAAATATTAAAACATTCATTGAAAAAACCAATGTAACGGCATTGCAAAGACAAGTAAGCCATTGTGAAGTGATATACTGCAATGAATAAAGTATCAACATTTCAAGGAATATGCGGAACGATAAAACGATCACTAAATAATAAAGCAACAAAACAGACGCAATTAAAATTCTATAGAATATTAACAGTATCAGCACAGTCTAGTATATACAGTCACGAAGCTTGAGTTGTGAGGGTGCTAGGAACACTAGACTGTGCCGGTACTATTTCGCATTGTCTGTAATGAGGCGATCGTAGCGATCCTAGTGGTTAGCAACTATCTATGGATGCATATTTACTACGAATTGAGCTTCGTAACTGTATATAGTAGACTGTGGTGTCAGTATTAGTATCCTGGATACAGACAAGACAAATGTAAGATAACAGTAGCAGAAATGAATTTTTTTAAATTTCATTTTTTATTCCGTTAATGTAGCTACCTACGCATGTATGTTACTGGATAAAGTCTGCAACCTTGTTCAACTTCTTGGTTAGTGTCGACTTGATTTTTACTTGCTTTATTTGTAGTATAGTTTACGTGCATCATTCCAGAATAGATTGACTCGTAGTTATTGAATCTGAAGAAAATTCATTTAATAGTTCAGGAGAAATCGTTGAGGCACAAATTGTGTATTTCTATAAAGAAATCTCGAAATAGATTTTCTGCACGACAATATTTTCTCTTTAAACCCAGAAGGTGAGAGAAACTAACTTTTACTTCCTTGTTTTAGTGGATTGCGTATATACAAGATGAACCGTAAGTAATGTCATTAATTTCAGGTTATTCTTTGAGATATTGCAAAGAAAAAAGTTTCAAACAATTTTTCTCCTTTTTACTTCCTTTTCGAGATAAAATTTTTTATATAAAACATTTCATAGTGTGTTTTGGGAAGGCCATTGAATTAATTCCCAATATGCTCAGTCAGTTTAAGGGAGCAGTATATTATGATAATAAATAATTGAAACGATTTTAGCTTTTTCCTTTAAATGAGCAGAAATCTGATTCCAACAAATGTAATACTTTAAAATTACTTTCCAGAACGAAAAGTTACATTTCTTCGCATCAAATTTCTGCACATTTAAAGAACAAAACTAAAATTATTTCACTCATTTATTATCATAATTAGACAGTGGATGCGGGATGAGTTATCGTTGAATGTAGGTGCACATTTACTATACGTTACAATTTTTTCATTCAATCATTGGCTGAACAGGTTTTAAACGTAAACAGACGACGTCAACATGCTACTGTATCTCCGTACAGTCAGAATGAAAAGAAAAAAAGACGTACTGTAGCACATACCTCGTCATCATTGATGGAATTATTAGCGTTGCAGTAAACGACGATATAGCCTCGTAAGTTGCCGAAGCTGAATCGTCTTCGCTTATCCTGCAGGATAACACAACTGCACACATTGCGTTGCAGTGTTACTATGAACGGACCGTGGTCCCTTCGTTCTGTACGCTGCTTTACTCGCCAGGTACACAAAAGACGGACGGTACGGCACGTGCCATATAGCCTACTCTGATACGAAACAACTTCACTTTTCCTCCCGCACACACTGTCTAATCATAATACATTGCTCTCTTAAAATGACTGAGCATATTTCGAATTAAATCAATGACTTTCTCAGAACACGCTATTAAATATTTCATATAGACAATTTTTATCACGAAAAGGAAGCAAAAACGAGCAAAACTGTATTAAATTTTTTTGTTCGAAATATCTCAAAGAATAATCTTCTTAAATTAATGACATGACTTACAGTTCACCCTGTAGGTCTTTATCTCACATTGCTCACATGGGATTGAAAGGGTTCTAAACTGTTCCTGACTGTAATAAAGTGAAAATGTGAAAATATATTTTAAGTGAAAACATAAGTATTTCAATCTTTCCATAATTTAGCTTTTTCTATATCACAATTGTTTTAATGCTAAGTGAACACACTAAAATTTAAGTACGCCATGTCACTGGCTTGAATCAAAGAGCACATGCTGATGATGAAATGCTCTTCGTGGCTTGAATGGACTCCGCGGTTTTCTTGTCAGTCCTCTTCATTTAAATATTTACGACACTCGGAACTGTTCCAGGGTAGTTGTAGACGAGATCTGCTTTGTGTCACAATTCCCCAGTCCTTTGAACACGAGCTAATGTCATCTAATTGAATACAGGTTTATAATGGTGAGCTTATGGAAAAGTCGTTCCAATAACGGCCATTCTACTCAGCAACGAGCAGGTTTTCCCCATCCTATATTTCCTTATACTTTACGCAACAAAGAAACTGCTAGTTATATTGACTCATTTTACAATGCTCCGTACAGAAGTTTTCGTCATTGCTGTGCTAAATCATCACGATAATGATCATGATCTTGACTATGATGGCGACGGACGGATGGACGGACGGTAACTTGGATCAGTGGATGGACCATGGCTGGAACGATTGATCAATTAAGGTATAGAGCAATTGACATATATGTTTATCGATTGTTTAATTGATAGGATGGACAGGCTAATTTCTTTAATATGCCGGTAAATTAATTGTTTAGTTGAATGGCTAGTTTTTTTGCTATAATGATAAATATGTTAATCTACTTCATAGGCAGAATGTTATAGTGATGAATAAGTCGATTTGTTAATGAAATATTTCAATTCGTCGAATTTTTATTTGATTGATGACTGTATTCGTTATTGCCTTTTTAAAATAATAATTCGATTGTTCAATTATATATTTATTAATGAATGACAGATTGGTCAAATTGTTATCTGAAAAAAGTTGGTTGATTTGTAGATTAAATAGTGTTAAAATGTTCAATTTGTTGCCTTAATGTGAGTTAGTTTATAACTTGTTTATTAACTAATGACAGATTCGTAGATTGTTGTCAGAATTACAGTTAAGATTAGTCCATTTGTTAATTGAATTGTAATTACACAGATAAATTTGTTGCTTAAATGATGGTTGGATTAATCGATTTGTTTCTTTGTAATAGTTGGATTAGTCTATAATAGTTAAGCTGGTCGATTGTTGCTAGAATGATAAAGTAGTCGATTTATTGCTTGAATGAGAGATTTGTTAATTTCTTGTTTGAATGTAAGTTGAATTGACCAATTTTTTCCTTGAACGATAGTTGAATTGGTTCATTTGTTGCTTGAATGACAGTTGATTGTTCGATTTCAATGACGGTTACATTATGGATTCATTTATTTGAATGATAGTTACATTGATTGAGTTGTTGCTTGAATGATAAGTTACACTGATCGATTTGTTACTTGAATGATAGACTGGGTCGATTTGTTGTTTGAGTAAGAGTTATATTCATCGATTTGTTGCCTGAGTGATAGTTCAGTATGTCGATTTGTTGATTAATTACCTAATGATATTGAGACAGGCCGGTTTGTTTTTAGAATAACAATTCGATTGGTGAATTTGTTTTTTTGTGTTAGTTCAGTTGGTCGATTTGTTGATTGAATGATAGTTGAGAGTTAGTCAATTAGTTGAATGACAGTTCGATGAATCGACTTATCAGGTTTTTTTAATAATATATCGATTGGTCGATTTCTTATTATGTTAGGTGGTATGATTTATGAAAGATCAATTATCCAATGGTTTAAATGGTTGATTAACTAATAGTTCGATTGCTTGTTTGATGTATCGCTTTAAGATTTATCGATCGATTATCTATTTATTGATTCATCGTTCTATCTTAACCAATAAGAAACTACAAGCAATTTAAAGAAAATGGGGCGTGTTCAATAGTATCTATTTCCTAGAATTATTCTCGGGATAAAAGAAAATTAAGAGTAAAACCGTAGTGCAAAGGAATATACCACACTATCTGAAAAATCATCTCAAGAAACGGATTACAAGCGAGATATAAGGGCCGTATTCTGTTGCATCTTTAATAATGGCTCTGTATTTCAGTTTTACCATTTTTGGATTTATGCAAGATTATACTGAAATGTTATATGGAAGACCTAAGATAAAATATATATATATTTAAATGAAGATGGGTTCTTCCCTCATCTAGATGAAGTGACGCCCTTCAGTTTTTTCACCGCGCTCTTGCAACGGCATTTTTAAAGATTGATTATACGCGGATTAGAAAAGGGAGGAATTCTACTTTCTATAAAAAGGGCTAGTGAAGGTAAAATGTACAGTTCCCCCTTTGATTGATCACCACACCATTTAGAGGTTAGGGGACAACGTATTCTGTGCGGGAGGGAAATAAATCCATATCTTAACTGATCTTCTTGTGTTCAGTATTTACACATAATCATTTACCTCTACTAACATCCCTGTCAGGATATTTGTGGAAGACAGCGTTCCCTGCTACCATCAGTTATTCTTAACATTGGGTTATGCAGCAGTGAAAAAAGTCGATTTAGGATATAATCGCTGCTATAAAGAAGTAAATTGCTTTTGGAGATTGTCCACAATTGTACAGTTCTACCATTTATGATGCTCTCAAGTGCTGCAGTTGGGATTGTATTGGAAGAATGATGTATTTACAAACGAAATGGACGTACAAAAAACTCAGCCATAAACTCCTGTCTCGGGGATCGCTGTTAGAAGTTTCCAATAGAAAATTATTATACTGCCATGCAGTTAGCTTTTGCGTTATGGATGACAGCGATAACGAATTAGAAACAAATGCCGGAAGATTTAATAAAATAATTTAGAACAAAACAAAATGCATATAATCATCATGCTCACCTCGCTAGCATTAACTTATTAACAGGCTTCGAGACTTCGGACCCGATAGAGCAGTTCAGTGGGAAATCCGCATAACGGCGTACTGAGTGTAGTGGTAAAGCGTACAGTGGGTGGGGGTACTGTAGAATGAATGCCAACAAATATGCAAAGGAAAACGCTCCGGATTTGAAGGTTCTGACGAATAATTTGGTTTTCATACAAACTGTGTCTGAAACTATTACACGGTTAGAAAAGTCAGAGCAAGAGATGCCGGAAGCCCTCAAATTAATTTAGAAAATGATGCAGAGAATTAATGAGACACCAAGTACACCGGTTACTGAACGTGTAAAACAGAAGTGGAAATCAATTTTATGTAAAAATAACGGATATGGAATATTGTGTAACATAAACAGCAAATTAGTGGGCATAGAGCCCCCCTAGAATAAAGTACTGTCGCTTAGAGACTGCAATGATGTTAGGTTTTTTAGTTTTGCTCCTATCACGTCATGCGATGTAGAGCGCAGCTTTTCACAGCACAAACTGTGTTTGGCAGATAACCGAAAAAGATTTACGTTTGAGACACTGAGAATGTATCTTGTAGTACATTGCAATTCGGTTCTGTAACTGCACTTCCTAAAGACGACCAATAGGATAAATGAAGAAATTAAAATTGCTACATGCTTATTTCCACCATTAACACTGTGTATAATTAAACACAAATGCTTATAAAAGATAGGAGAATAAATGCTTTTCACATTCTTTTGACATTATCATTGTGTAATGTATATTTACTTTCAGAATGTACAAATGTGTGTTTCCCCATACTACCGTACTCTATTCTAAATAGCAACGTTGTTATCTCAACACATTTCTATCTACCTGCAGCGAGTCAACAACCTATAGTGCATGCACAGTAAACTTATTGTATCGGGTCCAAAGTCTCGAAGCCTTCTTATTAACTTTATCTAATTCAGACCATAGCAGTTGTTAAAGAATGGTAAAATAACCAACTAAAATAATAACAATAATAGATAGTAATAGAAAATTATGAATAAACGGATGAATTAATGAATTCGTCGTCGTCATCATCATACTAGTCATCACTGTCATCATCATCATCATCATCATCATCATCATCATGGAAGATAGACAGATTGGTTTGCAGTAAAAAACTTCATTTTTTCACAGGAATTTGGTCTCTCTATAAACACCAGAGGTTTTTACATAAATACAGGGTATTTCCGAGGTGGTGTTACAAACTTTCAGGGATGATGTCGAAGGGCACAGGTGTTTACGTTATCTACTTACAGTATTCCATTCAGTGCGTTGTCTGAGGGGTGGGGACAGGAAACTACACTAAAGCAATGCAGATAGCGTAATGTGTAATGTACATGGTCGGTCCTGATATGCAGCAGTGTACGTGTACAAGTTGCAGTGTCCAGTCGATCGGTCCTAGTGAAATGGAGGAGTACACGAGAGCGGAATATGCAGACCTGATTTTCGAATACGGATGAGCGAATGGGAACAGTAGACAAGCTCACAAATTGTCTCGCTGCAAGTACCCACGTAGGAATGTCTTCGGCCCATACCATTTTTCCACGACTGTTCCAAAAGTTAAGGGAAGGAGGGCACGTGGTGCCAAATTACAATTCCATTTCCACACAACTATTTTTGCTTATAACTTTCGACTCAGTCATTTCCGGACCATGGTTCCTAATCTCAAATTGATACATGTGTTCTTCGTCATCATCCCTGAAAGTTTGTAACACCACCTCGGAAACACTCTGTATAAGGACAAAAGTGAAACATCTCTTTCGAAGGGTGTCCTTAAACGTTTGGTAGAAACTGTACCGCCTGATAACAGATGTACAACCCCCTTCCCGAGTATAGCATGTTTATGCATTTTTGTGTTGTACGTGCACGTTTTGAATAAATTCTTAGAGAAAACGAATTTTGTCTTCCTCTTGTAGGTTAAAAGTTAAGGCGTATAGTTCTTTCAGACACACAGAACAAAGTCTGCATCTGAAAGGCATGACACCGAAGTAAGAATTTAGTTGTAATCCTAACGTGAAACACTCGACATTCACTTATTTCGACTTGATAGTTGTCATAATACGTACTCTTCCCCAGAGACGCGTAAGAAATCACACAATAACAAGTCTGACAGCATGACTCAACGTTGCACTGCTAGAAACTGCGACCGTGATGAGGAGGTAGTGAAAGAAAGAACCTCAGTTTTTGCTTGACTCGTCTGATGGAAAGCCAGGCTTAAAATTCTTTAACAAACGTCTCGACTCGATAATTTCCCATTAAAGTAATGAAATTAAAATTGAATTTAAACTATCTCAGCCCCACAGATTAAGTTAAAATCTCTTCTAGTAAAATGGAACAAGTCCAAAATTATTAAATCAATACTGTTGTCTGCAGTATCATTAACCTAATTTCTCTCTTGCTCTAACAGCTATTTGGCTCGTACAAATACCGAGTAATATCAGTATAATGTATTAGCTTTTGAATTGTTTCACCTCCCCCCTAAGTTTCTAAGGATAGTTACGTTATGTTGCCCGGGTAATCCTTACTCTTCCTTCATATGCCGGAGATAAGAAATGGCATGAGAGACAATGGAAATATGTATAAGAAAAGCTGTTCTAACAGCCATAGACAACATTTATTCTCTGGTGTACTCTTTATAAATTATATGAACATGAGAATGTCTCGTAAAATTGTTATTAAATTATTATTTTTATCCATCTGTTTGTAAGTAGTTAGTTACCAAGCTTGTACAGGGACATCATTTTATTTTTACTTCAATTTTTATTGTACCTGAGTTTTTGAATGTACATCACTCCCATCGTCTCTACTAGTAAACTTCCAACTGTTCTCCTCACAGAACCAAGCGTATACATTCAAAGTCGTCTTAAGGTCGTAGTAAACACAAACAGTATTGAGTTAGTGAGTATAGTACATTCCAGAAATATGTTCGCGTTTTCCAGTGACGAAAGAGCTTTCAATATTGAATCATATTTTCGCACAGGTACTTTCGTCCGTTTGCCTACGTCGCATCCCGATTTCCCTCACCCGCAACTGTTTAAAATAACTTAAATAAAAGTAATTAACTGTCACGTGATTTCCCCCCTTTCTACGATCCTGCGACATAATCACTTGGACGGACAGTAGATAGCATGCCTGAGTAATGTTATCTGTGCGGGTCGGGCAAAGTGAAGATTGAATTTACAGTACGTAAGGTACTCTTTTATACAATAGGTATAGAATTATTTCAACATGAGTTACTAGTACGAAGGACGAAACTGGTAATTGGAATTAGGTGCAATAGTCTATAGTGCGATAATATGCACAAAAGAACTGAAGCCTGTATCGAAATGAACAGCCACCATTTTCAAAAATGTGTTTAAATATCCATATTATGATTATTTTTCAATTTAACTTCATTCTCTATATGTACGCTAATGTGCTGTAGACAGTATAATATACACTGCATAATGAATACGTTCGCATGGAAACTCAGTTCGTGAGTAAAAACACTTATTTTTAATACTGTACTGTATTTTGATTAAACAAAAACCTAATGAAAATGATCAGAGTCAAAATTACGGTATCTCCTAGTTTACGTAAATGGCTGAACTACTTTTCTTCTCTCCTATACCTAGTAAAATGAGTTGTTTGTATTTTACGCCAGTATCATCGAACTTCAATCGTGGAAGGGGGTAGCAAACGGTGTTTCCGGCTATGAACCATTAATCCAAAGGTATAGCCAGGTTAATATAAAAAATGTCAGTAAAAATAAAATGATGTCCCTGTACTATTAACTTCCTATGGTTTCGCATGTACGTGTATTCTACATACGTCTGTTTGGAGTTTATGTCAAAGCACAACTATATAAAGCCTTACAATATCATTTACTTGTACAGTAGTGGCAAAAAAAAAACCCGACGGAATAATCAAAGTCCCCGAAATGAACCTCCTCCGCATGCCACACTCTCATTCCAGTGGCGGCTCGTGAACTTGTGGATTGAGGGAGCTGCAGTAGATTTTGGTACATACAAATTTCACTTCTTGATATCATTACTAGTAAGTATAGGACAAATATAAATGCACTACATATCGAAAAATCAAAACTTCCTGACTTAGTTGGGAGATATGTGACATCATTTGCCATAATCGCTAAAAAAAAACTAATACCATCGATTTCAGTCTGAATTTCAGATCGGCAGACACTCAACATGTAATCTACCAGTTCATTCTGAATTATTTTAGAACTACCTTTAAACAGTGGCATGTTCCAAATGATTTTTGAGTAATCTAAACGAGCCGTTTAGATAACTAACGAACTGTAGCAACCCACGAAATACACCAGGGTTCTTCGAATCGTTTTTTCAGCATGTCCCCTAAGGGAAAGTTCATATTGGCCACAAAATCAATATTTTTTTAAAATAATTTCACGATTTTTTCTCATTTCTTGATTATGTTTGAGAATGTTTGTTCTGTTCGCTTCACTTAGTTGCGCAGCAATGTTAGTTTTGCCTAACATTGCCAATGAAACAACATTTTTCAGGGGAGACAGCGAAGATTCGTGCTTTTTAATTTTTAGGGGCAAATGTCCTAAATCTGTCACACCACTCCTAGTCTATGCAGTATCACCACCGAAGAGGAGGCAAGGAAAACAAAATACAGAATTTTTTTTGTTCACATCCACGTAACCACAAATGCTTAGCGTAAATTTCGTTGTTATACTTCCTTACATACTGTATATGCACTATTTCGGCTGGATGAAGCTTGAGTAAGATTTAAGTCGGGAAACGAACGACCATTTAATTTCACTTCATTACATCAATCTCCGCAAGGGAAAGTTGAGAAAAATAAATTTAATATTCTGTAATTCACACACACTCATGCTTGCACATTTGCACAGGTTAAGTTACGGTACTAAGACCTCACACCAAAGCAATGTTCTAAAAGTGGAAAAGAAGTCTCTTTCGTATTTTACGTGCTATATTAAAAGGATTCTACTCGTGTGATCATTTTGAGTTAAGGCAAATATTAGGTTCTGCTGGAGGCTGGATATATATACATATATATATATATATATATATATATATATATATATATATATATATATATACGTAATAATAAGGCAAAAGAGAATATTAATTTCGTTATATTAACTCGATAAGATTCTACAACAGTAAGTATGTGAAGAGAAAATAAAAATTTTGTCATTAAGTTTCAAGGGAATAGAGAATCCATTTGACGCAGCATTACAATAGCGGTGTAGGAGGGGAGGAAGGATCTTCCCTTGTGGCCTGGCTCTGCAAGCCACTGCAGCGAAATATGTGTTTTAAACAGCGGCAGTTTCCCTCTGATTCCCTTCACCTCTCTACCCCCTGACCATGCAAGACACACTCTCTATGAGCTGTCCCACCCTGCAGATCCCAGGACGACTTTGAATGCAGTGTCAATTCCAATACAGTCGACGCGCAAAAAGGTTATGCATAAGATAATAGTACATATTCCCGTCCAGATGAAATATAAAGCAATTTACCAATAAAAGCTGTAACAATTCTTCTACAAATTAAAATAAATATTATTTTCATTTTCCTGTCAAAGCAGGGAGTGCTGCAGCTCCCCAGCTCTTATGGACGGGCCGCCCCTGTGACTCATTCACAAGAAAGCGAGTAATCTATTGAAATTGTAGTTTTGACTGCTGACGTAGCCCATTTCGAAAGCCACTACTGTACACGACAGGCGGCTGAAGATTCTACGTATATAATAGACAAAACTTGCTCCACGAACCAGCGTATGGTGATAGAGAATCCTCCTCATTCTCGAGTCCAATTTCTGCAATGTAATGTGCATGTGCTAATGCAGTCTTCGACCCGCCCTCGCGACTGGGGGTAAGTCTGGTAAGGGCGCCTCATCACTTGGACCGACTCAGCATCCGCAGCGTCCGAGGGGCTGATCCCCGACCCCGTTGCACTGGGATGCAGGAACCATACGCATGTGGGTGAGGACAGGGGGACGACGACACGGGGGAGGGGGGACGATAACAGCCTGGTGGAACGTACAACTGTAATTGCGAGAACTCGCTCGACATCCTGCAATGCCTCCATCGCTGTGCAGTATTGTGCGGACCGTCGCCTGACAGGAATTTCCCTCCCCTGTCCTCGTAAATACGTGGATTTTTACACAATTTAGCCAACTGTGAAGCGACAGTCTATAGAGAAACTGCGGCGAGATAGCACGGCTCTTGGGTGCCAGCTGATCCACAAAGCTCACACGGGTTGTCGCGATTTGTGTTTGTGCCTGTGATCTTCACGCTGCTCACATCATTGTGCGAGGTACATACGAGTATACTTCACCGCAAGTGCTTTACACAAACGCTGCTGCATTGTGTTGACACGCCGCCGCTCTGTATCTTGTTCATTGGTAGGCTTGTAAGTGAAAAAATATATTTTGCCTTTTTATTGTTGAACTATTGGCAACAGTGTTAGTAAATTACGCCAAAACTTACGCAATTAAATTCAATTTGTCATAACATTACATATGTATATAATGAAATTGGAAATAACCGCAATAATACGATTACATTTTAAGGGGACACTCCACAAAAAATGACAACTTTTTCGTAATCATTTTCTCCCAAATCAAATTTTGAGAGCATGTTTACTATGTAAAGGACCTAAAAAATTCAAAATTTGAGCTCCCAAATGTTTTTGAATATTGATTTTTTTCTATTCTTCTTAAAAAATATTTTCAAACCGAAGTTTTTAGTAGAAGATCTCAAATTTTTAAACTCATTTTTTGTCACATTCACAAGACATAGAGAAACAATTCTACGTATTCATTTTATGAAATATCTCATTCATTCACTTTCAACAAATTTTGTGAAAATTAAAAATGTTATTCTTCCTATAGGCTAATTCATGAAAAAGAATTAATAAAAATACACTAGCAGTATTTCTCACAAAATAAATACATAAAAATATGCAGCTAGCTAATAAATACTTGCAGTAAAAATTTCATACAGTTGATTAATATTTGACATAAAAATGTTGGTGTTGAATCAAGAAAAATAAACGTACGGTACGGAATATTTGTGTAAATTATAATTCTCCTCCTCCACATCCATCTAGTATCTTTAGGACAAAAAGTTACTAGATTTGTAATCAGAAATTTGTAAGAGAATTCTTTGACGAAAAAATATTTTGACAGTTCTTTAAATGCCACGCCCCCTTACAGCCTTAATTAAAAAAAAATAAACATGTTTGTAATCATAATTCAACAAAATCCATTTGGGATATGAGAATATACATTTTAAAGGAGTAAAATAGCCAATAGTCTCCCCTTAAGAATAGCCCGTAAATAACAATCCAAAACGTTGTCTGTGTAATGTGTTATTTTTTACATAGGCTACTACAAATATTTTAATTTATTATTATTTGTTGAAAGTGATTTCGTGTAAAATAAAACCTTTCCCCAAAATAAAAGTGTTTGAAATAATTACATAATTTTGTTTTGTGTTGGTGAAAAGCGTTTGATTATGTAATATTGTTTAATATACTGTAAATAGCAGCGTGTATATAGTATAGTTATGGACAATTTCACAGGTGACAGAGATCATGTTCTTGAAAAAAAAAATGTCCCGAGAATCGGATTGCTTCGCAAAATGTATGTGAAAACATTTAAAATCAACACTCCGTATTTTTTCGACAGAATGTTCTACATTAAGTTTCCGTAACATTTACACTTTGCAGTAAACTAGACAGGCTTACGATAACTGAAGTACTGTACATACTACATACTTACGATCCTAATTATCTAATCGTCTACCGATAGTAGTACCTCCATTCGTTGTAAGCACTTGTCTGTCAGACTTATTTAAATCGTCGTAATTCAACACTGTGTGACATACATAATCTCCATATTCGGCCATGTATGCTTAGTTTTGAATAAAATTGTCAAGGTAATCTTTTTTCGTTTTGAATCATTTACTTTTAAATTGGTTATGTTAAATCTTGAACATTTTTCGCCTAATGTATTAATATCTTCGTATCCTTGTCAATGTTAATGGGGTCGGAAATGTAAGTACCACATGTGTTGAACCCTGCAATTCTAGTCTCCATGGTATGTGTTTACTGTACCATCCGTAACGCCTGTCTTTCCATGACGGATTTCTGTTGCATTTTTCATTGCATATCATAAAGATTTCCCCTATGGCTGTCGCATAAGATGTTTTCAGATCACAAAGTCTAACAAGCTGTTTTCTAAACTGTAAATTTAAAAATTCGAAAACCACATGTTTTCAGAACAGGTCATCATATTTTGAAATTCCTTGGACACATTGTTGCATACTAGTATTAAATAACTATTTGTTTTAAATTTCACACACAAAAACTGTTTACTTACACTATTACCCAATGGTTAAGTCAGCTATTTTTGGTCTTTACAAATCTAGACCACTGAAATGTCTTTCGTTTTAAACAACAAAATTAATGAAAATATTTGACTTGTAAATTATCGATAATTGCGAAACATTTACGGCAAAATTTATTCAGACTTTTTAATGTAGAATATTAAAATTATTTCAATATACCGAGTGAATCGTAAGTAATGTCATTAATTTCAAGGGGTTATTCTTTGAGATATTTCATACAAAAAAGTTTAATACAATTTAGCTCGTTTCTGCTTCCTTTTCGAGAAAAAAATTATTTTATATGCAATATTTGATAGAGCATTTTGAGAAATGCTATTGAATTAATTTCCAATAATATGTTCGGTCATTTTAAGAGAGCAATGTATTATGATAATAAATTATTAAAATAATTTTAGTTTTGTGTTCTAAATGTGCAGAAATTTGATCTGAACAAATGCACCTTTTCGTTCTGAAAATGAATTTTAAAATGTTACATTTTTTCGGATCAACTTTTTGGACATTTAAAGGACAAAACTAAAATTGTTTCATTTATTTACTACCATAATACACTGCTCTCTTAAATTGACTGGGAAAATTGGAAATTAAATCAATGGCTTTCCCAAAACACGCTACAAAGTGTTTAATATAAAACAATTTTTATCTCGAAAAGGAAGCAAAAAGGAGCAAAACTGTGTTCAACTTTTTTGTTTGAAATATGTAAAAAAAAAAAATAACACCCTGATATTAGTTACGGTTAGCTCTGTATATTTTTATAGGTCTATCTAAAGTTACTTACATTAGTCTTCAACAACTCGACACGTAATTTTTTCATCTGTATTTCATATGCTTTTGTTACCGACTTTTATGCAGCTATTACACTGTGAAGTAAACTGGGAAAACATGGAATTATAGGCCTATATGTTTATTGAATTAGTAGATCTATGAAACGTTTGTACATCTATGCTGATTGTAGTGAATATACTCCCGTATTCAATTGAACTCAAGTTGATTTCACGTGTTTTTTATACTATCCAGCCTATACTGGGTTTTTAAGTAATTCTATCATTTTTATTTTGCATATTTAAATGAATATATAAACTATTTTCTTGGTTTTGTACAGCAAATCTATTGGGTTTTTAAGTAATTCTATCATTTTTATTTTGCATATTTAACTGAATATATAAACTATTTTCTTGGTTTTGTACAGCAAATCTATTGATTTCTGTAAAATCCATACGTACTGCAATTTGGCAGCATTCCACATCAAGTCATTGCACAACCTCCTTATATTATAATCTAATGTAGTATGCAGGGGTTGGCAAGCCTGTGTGGGGCGTCATACTGTAATAGCTTATTGAAATGTAAGGCTATTCCTTACTACTAATTGACTATTTATTACGTGTGAACGACTATTTTATTGTCGTAATTACGAGCAAATACGTTTTATATGCAAACTCCACTAATGAATTTCAGTAATAACCGACTCTCGCGTAAATAGAACAGTGTAAATTAATACACACAAATATTCTGTACTTTATCACGTGCTCATGTATCATGTCAATAAAATATTTTATTATAAATCACTGCTTGGCTATCACTGCGACAATGTCAATGTTATAATACGAAGAAATGGTCCTCCAGTAATTGTTGACAATTATTATTTTTTTTCTACCGCTTGCGACAGGAGAAATGATAAAATTAAGTATGCAATTAATTCGGATTTAAAGGCGCAGTTTAAATATGAACAACTAAACTAGAAGATAAAGATTTTTACTTCATACTTGATTACACTCTTTTAACACTTATACAGGGTGTAAACGATATAAACTGTCAAAAAAAAACTGGCGATAAAATATAAATTACTGGACGAAAAAATCTCATAAAATTTTTCTCTAACATTTGTGGTTTTCCTATAGAAATTATATCTTAGAGTTTCATGTTTTTGGAAATGATAGTAGGCAGTCATTATTTTTTCAGTCCGCCCCGTACATTGGAACTGTAGTTATATTCTTGTTTACAAATCAGGGTACTCTGCTGTCTATTGTGGTGGTGTTAGCGTGTGTCGGACGAAAGGTAATTGGTAATGACGTTCACATTTACTCGAACAGTAAATATTAGACTATTATACTATCAATCCTTAAAACATTACATTTTAGGAATTAAAGACAAAAATAGAAGAAAAACAAAATTTCACTACACATGTTTAGTAGACCGAGATGTAGTCTACAGTCTGTATAATTTTGGCAGTTTATAACGTTTAGATCTACACCTTGTATAATCACTGACGAACTATTGAGTTATTTAAATTAAATAAATAACGACTTCAATATTAGCATTTTAAATTATGATGTTACTTTACCTGACTGACTAATTTCGATGTTTTTTACTAAGTTTAACGACGCTGTATCAACTACTAAGTTATTTAGCGTCAATGGGATTGGTGATAGTGAGATGGTATTTGGCGAGATGAGGCCAATGATTCGTCTATATATTACCTGACATTTGCCTTACGGCTGAGGGAAAATTTCGGAAAAAAAAAACCAAACCAGGTAATGAGCCCAAGCGGGAATCGAACCCACGCCTGCGCGCAACTCCGGATCGACAGGCAAGCGCCTTAGCCGACTGAGCTACGCCGATGACGTGTCGATGTTATTTCCATGACTAAGATTCAGAAGATGATGGAAAAACATCGAAACTAGTCGATTAGGCAAAATAATACAATCATTTAAAATGTTGACAAAGTGAAGTCGTTATTTATTTAATTTAAATAACTTAATAGTTCAACAGTGAATATAAGTTTGTTATTAATTAATTAAAACACTAGAAATGAAAACGAATGACTGGATAAAACAAATAATTCCTTGATTGAACGCAAAGATAATAAGGTAGAGGCGGATAAACTTGACGTTGCACACTCTGTTTCACTTTCCACTCCTTTGATAATTGCACGTCAGTGCTTTAAGTTGTGTTCGACAGAGCTCAGCTTCGCGAAAGAGATTAATGGAACACCGTGTAGGATTCAATTACGGCTGCAACTGAGGTTCACTGATGACACGTGAGGCTACAGAACAAGCGGTTCGGGTTCGACTATTCGCGGAGAAGAAATGAGAGATTGGTCTTCCTCCTAATGGGAATAAAACTGTGTTCTCTACTTTGGGATTTTCACGCACTGAGTAAAGCAAGGATCTTGTTCTTTACTGACCACATGGCCCACGTCTCGTAATTTGTGAAATAGCCGCAAGAATCCTATTTATACAGAGTGTTCAGAAAATACCTTCCAGGGAATACAAGAAGACATGGTAGAGTGGAACAAGACATATAAAAGTTAGAGTAAAAGCTCATCCAATAACTAGCAGTTTTACACAAAAATTAAACGGGGGCACATCGTATTTTTGAAAGCTAATGTAATCTTGATCTAATTTTGGACTATCACTCAAAATATATCGAACGGTTTTGTGTAATCCATACCGTAGTGTTAAGAAGTCATTCCTTAGAACTTACATAAATAAAGCAGGTACCCGGTACCCAAAAACTATAGTACATTACAGCAATCGGCACACAGTAGAAAACAGTAAGGGTGTTATTCATAGACATTTCGCCAGCCCGGGCTACGAGCGTGCTAAACAGGATTCATATCATATCATATTGCTGACACTGATTTATGAATACGAAAAACGTCAGTTCGCTGATCATCCACTGAAAGCCCGCGCTAAGAATGTCTATGAATACGGCCCTCCATGTTTATAGAGTACAAATTGAAGGGTTCAGAGCCGTAGTGGGCCAAGCGCCATTTATTAAAAATGGAGAAAGCAAGGATTAAAGTTAAGTGAATACCATAGTTTAATGAAGATTGACATATCATTTAGTTTGAATGTGTATACTTTATATCACTTGCTATATGTTTCTCTTGAATTATGGCGACTATTTAGTTTATATGACGTCATTCCATTTTCGACCAATGAAATGTAATGAAATTTTGAATTCCAACCAATCACAGTCAGACTTTGCGATAATTTCTGCAGCTAGATTTATCGCTACCAATTTATCGCATGGTCGTTCTTTTGTTTAGTCGTTGTCGCCAACTGTTTCCCCGTAAATTGATGAACATGAATACATTAAGATGCAACTACACGGTTAAACTTTTCTTTCAACTTTAAAGCAATGAATGCAAGATTGATATTTAATATTAATTAATATATTTACGCAGTGAAGACCACGTTCAAAACGGCGCACCATGTAGACACAAAATCTTTATGCATCTTAATTGAACGTACCTTTTAAACTTGATTCTTTCAATATTCTTCCCAGATTGCACGCATACGCGATTGGAATATTGAACTGTGTAGATGCAGCTTTAGTTCCGTTACATACTACAGCGAGAATGCGTTTGTCGAGCTATAAAAAATGCTTTCGTGTAGCACTCATTTAAGTAACGGTCGAAACAAGGCACAGCTGACATTGGTCCTGCTTCCACAGGTAGGCCTAACGTAACCTATAAAATTGTAGCCTATAACATTTGTATTGAAATTAAACAATCAATAGAAGTTCAAATTTATGTAACATCATCTCATATCAAACTCAAACACCTTACATAGTAATAATGTCTTTGATCAAACTGCCTTTCGTATGGCGTAATAAAATTCGTGTTTTAATTAGGCCTATCTATACAGAGATGGCTTCACTGTGTAGCAACATGTCTCGCTGTGAATACATAAGCATTGGTATATGAAGGGTACACGGGAATAACGAACAAGGTCCATTCAGAATAATTTTGAGATAAATGAATTTTAAAGTTTGAGGACTTGAAACGTATAGTTTATTGTTAACTTATTGTTATTTTTTATCACACAAGAATGTACCATTATAAAGCAAATATGTGACAAAATATTGTTTTGATTTTATGAATTACAACAATGCAAAACTGCAAAAAGTTTACTTTGCTACATTTTATAAACGGGAAGAACGAACAATGTCACAATTTAATTGAATATTTCTTGGGAATAGAATCAGGCATAATATTTTCAAACAATGTAGCACATGTTTACTTTCGTGTAGGGTATTCTTTTTAAAGGTTATAAATATTGTTGACCCATTATAAATATTTTTATCTTTGAGTGTTCATTGTTCCAAACGATTATTGAAAAACAAATCTACACACTAATCTAATTGCACTGAATTTTCCATTGTGAATGAATATATTGAACTATAAAATCGTCTCAATCACTGCCAATGACTTCTTATGACTCGTCATTGGTGGGAAGAAGACTGAAATATTTTCTAGCAGTTGAGGAACAAACATTTTTCAAAATTTGTAATTCCTTGTACTTTGCCTTGTAGCTGTTTACAGTTTACAATGATGAATGGTTTGGTTTCCTCCTAGAATTCGCAATCTCTTGCTTCCAGTCATCGGGTACTTCACACCTTGCTCTCTGATTGACATGTCCCATGTTTTTGTCACATTCCAAGTACGAGTGGCCTCGAGTGGGAAATGTGATCCACTGAGCATCAAACCTCTTCTTAGTATGTACTACATAATGACAAAATCTAAATACCGTAAAGTTCCTATTTTGTCCGGAACAAGAATCGTAGAAGATACGGAGTTCACCAACGCAGCTTGGTACAATATTCATACAGTGGTGCCATAACTTAGAGCAAACTTCATCAGAGCCTTTACTTTAAATATTTTGGTCATACATGTAAAAAACAAATCTTCCTGTTGACAGCGTATGTATGTTACAAGAATGAAAGGGCAGTTATCGACGATAATAGCCCTCAATAGTTGAAAACTTTGGAACTGGTAATTCTTTTGGAAATCCATGCAGATAGCCTCTTTATACTCTGACTTCCTGGATTTTAGACGTGGAGCCCGTTTTACTTCATACAACTTCTGTCCTTTTCTCTTGTGCAATTCATTCTTCCAAATCAAATTTTGTTTCTCCTTCTCAAAATTATCTAATTTACTTGCATCTTTTTCATTGGAAATTTCTGATTTAATGTGTGAAATGTTAGCTAATGTTGTATTTAGTGACAAAAATTACTCTGTATTGCTCGTAAGACACAGGGTTCGCAGGAAATTTTTCTAAGTGTAACTTAAGCAGCTTAGAAATATCCAAGTCCTCTGGAAGATACAACCTTCGGCTATCGTGACGAGATTAGTGGACTTTCTGACCTCTAAGTGATTGAATGTGCTGACAAATTTTAGTTAAAATCTCTCCTTTCATTTGGTGAGGCCTGTTTCCATGTTTAACTCTTGTTTCTCTATGGGCTTTTCCAGTAGTAGCCAATCACGTTTTCAAAGTGACTAAACGTCTGCCTGTTATTCCATGTAGAGCAATACATGCTTTATAGCAAACGGGAACATCAATATTTTGCCCATCTTTGTTTATTCGCATTTTATATCTGTAAAAAAAAATTATGAAAATCAGCTTCGGCTTGTGTTTTTCTGGATCTTCTTCTTTGCACAGGAAGTACCGAAATTAGTCCTAAAAGGTGTGCATTTTGAGTGTCATATGATGCTAATTCATTGAAATGTTTAATAAGACCGCTTCTTTCACTTTGGCTTATTTTCTGAAAACACGGAAAACGAGAACATTTACAGTCTTCTCCCATAATATGACTCATAGTACGAATTTTAATGCATCTGTAACACGTCCTGTAACTTTTCTCTTTCTTGAACTTAAAGAACATGGAATGGGTCCGGATAATTCATTTTCTTTAACGTCAGACATTATAAAAATAAATTGCACTAACCACAAACACTACAATATATACCATAAAAGTATAATTAAGGAAATAATCAATACCCTACCACAGACATCTGAACACTGGAATAGTACAGCTGTTTGTATTATGCTCACAAGTAGTTCTAGTGAAAATTAATATAATTTATTGTCACATGGAATAACAGGTAAACATCATACAGTCATTTAATAATATTATTATTGTATAATACAGATCGTATTGATATATGTAAAAACAAACTAACCAGCAATGTGCTATGACTCTAAGATCAAGTTTGTAACAGCTGTCTGCATTAGTTTCTGTGTTTAAAATGGACATTGTTCGCTCTTTCTTGGGATGGATGTGACATTGTTCATTCTTCCAAAGTATACAGAAACTTTAACGCAGAATACTGAGGACAATTTTCGTTCTTACATAAAACCAATGCAGCCACATGAAAGTACTCCCCTTCTACTATCAGATGGCACTATTAACTCAATTTCGATTTTTGATGGACCTTGTTCGTTATTCCCGTGTACCCTTCATATAGCTGTCCCCACTGTTACTGTTAAATTAAATTATGATTTCAGCGGATAATGAAAATGTATTTGTTATAATAATAAGAGAAAAGTGCAGTACATGTATTTAACATTGTTAAACTTGTATTTCGCTTTTCGTAATTGGCATTACTGAATAATAACATCGAATTTCTTTATTGCAATAATCGATATTCATCTACGAGTATTTCAACTTCACAATGTCTGAATAGGTTAAGTATTCGTTAATATACAATTATTAACATTTTGTGATCGAATTTTAGGGATATATTATTTAAATTTTTATTTTATTCACGAAATAGTCCTAATAAATGTCACTCGAGGTCTGAGATATCCCAGATAAATCCACTCGCTTCGCTCGTGGATTTATCGGCAGATCTCAGACCTGCCTCTAGCCTTGGTACCATACAAGGCTACTAACCCGGTCCATGATGTACAGGGCAGGCATTTTGTCATAACTGTACATACTTGGACAGTTCTCGACAGACGCGTCCACGGCGCGGGGGTGGGCACCTTTTGGTGGCTAAGTTCTGTCGAGGACCCAGTGTCTCAGGGTATATTGAGTCCCCCTGCTCAGGGATACGTGCGAAGACTTCAACGGTCTCCAGGGCGGCGTGGAAGACATTGTCGACCATCTTGGTCTGGGGAGCGGATGGAGCACCCATCCTACAGGGGGCAAATGTGGAGGCCCTCTCCGGGGTAACATGGAGAAAGACCTCGATAAAAGAGGCAGCCCTGCATGTGGGGTTAAAACACATGCGAACATTTCTGGAGGTTCTAAGGAGGCAGCCCCTCCACCAGAATACTCAACGTAGTGTTGGTAGCTCTACTTGGGGAATTCAAATTACTCGTAATCTTCACATTAATCAGCCGGATGGATATACTAGACAACGACAAAGGCATGTTAAGGATAAACGATTTGGGATAAAGGATAGATTTAAAATTGGTACCTGGAATGTCAGAGGCCTCAGTAATAAGGAAGAAGAACTTAATAATGAATTGAAAAGAAAACATATAGAAATAGCAATAATTACAGAAACTAAAAAGAAATTAAAAGGCACTAAAGAATTAAAAGACTATACGATGATTTACAGTGGCGTTCCTCAGTGCGTACATGCCCAATGTGGCGTAGCTATCTTAGTGAATAACAAATGGAAAAATAAAATTATAAGTTACTGTTTTATAAACGAGAGAATAATAACATGCAAATTTAAAATTGATAGAGGATATTTAACAATTGTTGGGGTTTACGCCCCCCAAGAGGGAAGAAAGGATGATACAAAAATTTTTTATGACGAACTGCAAGAGGTGCTCAACAAAATCAATAAATCAGATAATATTTTAATATGTGGCGATATAAATGCAAGAGTAGGTAATTTACCAATACCAGGAGTAGTTGGAACATATGGAGAGCAACACATAAATTACAATGGTGAAGAATTGAGGCAGTTTTCAACATACAATAAGTTGAAAATAATGAACACATTCTTCAAGAAAAAAGAAATACATAAATATACACGTTGCGAAAGGGGAAATAAATCACTCATAGACTACATTATAGCAAACGAGAAAATAAAAAATCAAGTTCAAGATGTACAAGTCCATAGGGGAAGTGATATCTATTCTGATCATTATTTAGTCATCGGAACCATTATATTGATGGCAAGGTGGAAAAAATTTAAACAGAAGGTACAAAAATCATCACAAGATGTATACAAAGTATATTTACTACAACAAGAGTCTATTAGAAACCTTTATCAGAGAAGAATACAAGAACATTTAATACAAACCATTACAAGCAATAACATAGAAGAAGAATGGGAAAATATAAAAATGTGTATAGAAAAAGCAGCCTATGAGGCAATTGGGAAGAAGAAGAAAATAAGGAAAAAGGCAGGTGTAAGAATTTGGAATGAAACCATAGAACAAGCAGTGAATGAAAAAAGAAAAGCATACATAAAATTTCTACAAATGCAAACTGAAGAATCTAAAGAACAGTACAAGCAAAAACGAAACCATGCCAAAAAATTAATAACAAATGCACATAAAGAATCTTGGGATCAATTTATAACACAGGTTGAAAACGATGTACATGGTCGACAAACTATGTCTTATAAAATTATGAAGCATCTCAATCAATCAGAAAGAGATACAGCAAATATAAATGTAATAGACAAAGAGCAGTGGAAGCGACATTATAGATCATTGTGGTGCAACGAAAAATCAGGAATGGAAATAGAAGAAAATACACCTAGCTATGATACTTCGGTCGATCCAATTACATTAGAAGAACTGAAAACAGCACTAGGCAATATGAAAAATAGAAAGGCTTGTGGACCCGATGGCATAAACACTGAATTATTGAAATATGGAGGTTTAATCCTACATTTGAGACTACTACTTTTACTAAATGAATGCTGGAGAAGTTACACAATTCCCAAGACTTGGAAAGTAGCAGAAGTAATTTCATTTTTTAAAAAAGGAGAAAGAAATAATTGTAAAAACTACAGAGGAATAAGCCTTTTAAATACTACTTATAAAATATATACTAAAATAATTAATAATCGCCTAAAAATGATATCTGAAGTGAATCTAGAAGAAGAGCAGATGGGTTTTAGAAAAGGGCGCTCATGCAGTGACAATATTTTTAGTATAAAGAGAATTTTAGAGAAACGACGAGAAGTCAATCTAGAAACGCACATAGCTTTCGTTGACTTCGATAAAGCTTTTGATTGTGTAGAACGATCCATATTATGGAAAATAATGTATAATAAAGGTTACCCTCCACATTTGATAGAAATAATAAAATGCCTCTACACAGATACAAAGATAATAATAAACACAGGAACATCGAAAACAGAAGAAATAAGAATAAATCAAGGACTCAGACAAGGTTGTAGCCTATCACCTAGTCTCTTCAACATATATCTAGATGACTTAATTAAAAAATGGAAAATGGAGGTGAATCCAGGTATAAAGATTAGTAAAGATACATTTTTAAATATTCTAATGTTTGCCGATGATGTAACATTAATACAAGACAGTGAAGAAAAATTGCAATATGCCATTCACAAACTACACCTACTAGGAAAAGAAGACTATAATTTGAGCATATCAACTCATAAAACTAAAGTAATGGCCCACAGTGGTAAATTTCCAATTCGTACAAAAATAATAGTTGATAATAAGCCCATAGAACAAGTATCTCATTTTGATTATTTAGGTTGTAACATAACTTATGATGTAGATAGAGATATTAACAACAAAATAAGCAAATTTCAGTGGATATGCGGAACAATAAATAGAACACTAAAAAATAAAACTAGAAAAGAAACAAAACTAAAGTTCTATAAAACTATGGCAGTACCTGTGTTGACATATGGAAGCGAATCATGGATAATTAAAGAACGAGATAAAAGTAAATTACAGGCTGCAGAGATGAGGTTTCTTCCCAGAGTAAAGGGATGTACAAGAAGGGATCTGATAAGAAATGAGGATATCCGTAAAGAATTAAATATATACAACATAAACGATAAAGTTGAAGATTATAAAGGAAAGTGGAAAGAACACCTGTCTCGAATGGATAATGAAAGAATTCCAGCACTGATACAACAATACCAACCTAAAGGCAAAAGAGATGTAGGACGTCCTAGGAAGAGGTGGAACTGAATAAAATGTGAAGACGGAACAGGCACTAAGCCTAAACCATGAAGTGAAGATGATGATGATGATCTCAGACCTCTCGTGACATTACTACAGATAACTTCATTTTAACCCTTGTTTTCTACGGTTTTAGTAAATGGCGCTTGGCCCACTATGGTTCTGAACCCTTCAATTAGAATAACCAGGTACAAAATGAGGAGTGGAGAATCAAAACGCGTTATGTCCACAAATCAAAACTTTTCAGGAGAGTCGAAGAACTAAAAGCGCCTAAACTTGTGATTTATTTAAAGATTTGAAAACAATAACATTTTTAGAATTATACACAAAATTTGGTGACACTAGTGCGCAAAATTAAAAAATTTTTTTTTTTATTCGAGCCATATATTTTCAATGAAAATCATGTACTTAATTCGAGTTGTTCCGAAATTACGGACTGAAATGGTTTTGTTAGAAACATGTATTCAAAACACTCATTTAAGTATAATTTCACATTCCTTTCCAAAGGTTCTTGTACAAAATAAATATATAGCTGTAGAGAGAGATGAGAGAGCACTAGAGAACCAAGCTACAGTTAATTTGAGTGGGCAATATTTGTGTAGTAGAGTGGACGAGGCAAATAATAATAGGTACGGTTGACTTTGTGTCTACAATAATCCCTCTTTTGATTTGATCCCTGTCTGAAAATGTGGCTTTTATTTACAATAGCGTTCTTTAAATTTAGATTTACAATTATTATTATTATTATTATTATTATTATTATTATTATTATTATTATTATTATTATTATTATTATTATTATTATTATTATTATTTTGAGCCTAAAACCAATCATTGATTATTGACTAGCGTGTTTACATGGTTGATTGTTTTTCGTATCTCGCAGTTGCAAATAGTTTATGTATCAATACTCAACCCATTGAAGTTGTCGTTTATCACAGTAGTGTGATATTGAATAGTTCAAAGTTACGACTATAAGATCTAACGGTCGTGGTTATAGTACAGCCCCGAAGTTTGTTTGCAGGAAATGAACACAAATCTAATCTGTCGAAGACATTCACCCCAATACATTTATCGGTGAAAGGGAAAGACTTACTACTGCAAGCTATTTTAAAGATACAATACATTTTCTTGTGGTGTGAAAGTCGGCAATAGAAACTGTGTTTTTAAATTGAAACATATACAATTCCAATAGATTATTTTTAACCTAAAAGTGCCTGCAGACAGACATCGGTCGATTGTCGGTTACAAACAATATCGCAGCAACACCGTAAACATAAAACTGTAAAATTAATTAAATAAAATCGCAACGAAATTTCGCCAATTCAAGTTACCAGCCAGGAGATTAAAAAAAATATGATGAACTTAATTTTTTGTGTTCTAATAAGAAATAAAAACGCGTTAATAATATATTAGATTACTAGAGATATAGGGGATATATAGGGTTATTCAAAAGTAACGAAAGATTTGATAGTCCTGTAACTTTATTAAGAATTAAACTCATGTAAAAATAATAATGCAATTGTTGTTCATAAAAAATGGGGTTTATTGTCACAAAGACTTCCCTTGACTATTGTTAAGTTCCTCTTTCATTATCGTGTGTTATGGATGACTTATGTTCATGCAACTGATTTAGATTTTGCTTTAATATTTTATGATATTAGTGATTAAGGCGTGATGAACCATGGTCTGTAAATTTCCTATCCGACATTTGCTTTTATGAATGACATAAATAATTTAACACCTCAATCAGATTGCCCGGTCACGGGGTTTGAACCAGGGACCTCCCGAATGCGAGTCTCAAACGTTACCATCTGAGCCACCTCGGTCGGTATGATGAAACTGTTCTTGAGTGAGTTAATGTTTTTATTCATACCAGAAAATGGTAGTTTTGCTTGTCTAAATGAGAATTAGCTTTATTCAATGTTACTAACAATGCAATAGAGACTGTTCCAGTACACTGAGAATATTCAGAACGCTAACTGGATTGAGGACTGGACTCTGCAATTTTTCGTCATTGTAGAAACTTGTAAAAAAATTGAAAGGACTGGCAGCAGATGAAAAACGTTGTAGTAGACCAAAGTCCATACATAGAAAATAGTGTGAATATTACTTTGGTTTTACAAAAAGTCCAGGGAATTAGACAAATTCATTATATAGAACATGCATCTTACGAATCAAGTAGCAAGGAAACAGCAGAACCATTCAACAGTGTGGCATATTGTCAGAAATTCTGTGGCCCCAAGGCAAAATGTGATGTCATTTGTTGCAGTTTTCCAGACGCGAGCATTTAAACTTTGATCGATCGCATACAATCATAGGAATCATGTTTCATAACAACGGATTATAGAAAAAAATAATAGATAAATGCATGTCATCTTTTGCCAAAAATATCACAACATATCGCTAAATCTTATTTTGGCAAAAAAAATTGGTATATAGCCTATAGCCTATCACCAATTGCCTTGGAACCACAGAATTAAGTTAGGCCTATACCTGAATAAATCCCATTCTTTTATGAATAAAACTGTATTATTACTTTTCCATAAACTTACTTCTTGACTAAGAGGACTTTAAAATCTTTTGTTACTTTTAGATAATCACATAATTTTAATATAATTTTCACTAATAAGGACATGATTTCCACGTCAGTAAGAGAATTGAACCCGGGATCTCATGATTTCTGCTCACGAATGCTGATCACTAGACCATAAAGCCGTGTGTTATGGAACCTGTTTGTTATGTTCATTTTTAAATAACATTGATAGATAACATCGCCTGTTGTTTATGCAACCAGCAGAGTCTTTGTGTATCTAAGGTTGCATTGTATTCTATGACTGTACAAGGAAAAGTACTGTATTCTACAATGCCATTTCGCATTCTATAGTAATCCACTGCAACTTCACAAAATACTAGTTTGACTCCTCTTGATTCTCTCAGTTATTCCGTGCCTAACAATATTATGTTTGTTGTATTTATATCCATTTAATTAACCATGCCCGATAATAACCTTCCGATTGTATGGACTAGCAGATGGAAACTATCTTCCTGACTTCCTTCCTGTTCGCAACTCCCGGTGATTGCTTTATAAGCTCCTGTGAATAAATTAATTAGGATGCGAACTGTGGAGGGTGGAAGGACTTCCTCCTCGCAACAAAAAAAATTCCTCTTACTAATAAATCTCAGCAAGGATGGCAATTCCTCCCACTGATTTCCTTAGGTAGAATTTCTGAATAGGAACGCTTTCAGTTATTATTATTATTATTATTATTATTATTATTATTATTATTATTATTATTATTATTATTATTCAGTCTTATCACATTTATTCACTTATTTTTGTAGGACTAATTTTCAATTCTTACACACGCGTTATACGCTTTTAGTTGAATTTCAAGTATGTTTATTTTTTAACATTTTTATTATTTATCTATTACTCAGAATATAACGATGAAATGTTATGTTCCTTACGTTTTAAGTTCTAATAATCTGGTATAATATTTATTTATTTAATCTGACAGGATTAAGGCCATAAGGCCTTCTCTTCCATCCTACCAGATAACACATATAAATGCAAAAAAGAAATACAGACGCTGATGAAAATAAAAATTAAATTAAGACCCTATAGAGGGTCAACAGGGTCAAAAGAACACTATAGAGCTCTCATCGTGCTAATACAAGAAAAAAAAAAGAAAGAAAAACAGAGATAGCAATGACGATAGTGATAACTGGTAACTGATAATGATAATGATAATAATAATAATAATAATAATAATAATAATTGTCAATTTTACAACAGCATAGATACAATGTCATGTGTTAAGCCAAAGTTGCGCAACCTGACAGGTGTTCAACAAACAATTCCATGAACTAGAATATGATTTTTCAATTTAAATTTGAATTTTGATATTGTCCGACAGTCTCTGACATGGTCAGGGAGAGAGTTCCAGAGGCGTGGAATAGATATGCTGAAAGATGATGAGTATAAGGATGTTCTGTGCAGAGGAATAGAGAGAAGGTACAGGTTCCGGGTTCGAGGTGGTGAAAGGTAAACAAAACGAGATGTTAGGTAAGAGGATGTGGAGGTGTGGATAATTTTAAATAGTAATAAGAGAGAGTTGAAGAATCTTCTTTCTTTAAGTGGACTCCAAGACAACAATTCTAGTGACTGTGTTACATGATCGAATTTTCTAATGTTACGAACGAAACGAACGCAGATATTGTGAACACGCTGTAGTCTATGGGCAAGATCAGTATTTAGATTCGTGAATAGAGAATCGCAATAATCGAAGAGGGGCATCACTAAAATTTGGATCAGGTTCTTTTTAAGGCTGAGAGATAAAACGTTCGTTAATTAAACACTTTCAGTAAAATGTTTTCAGTGCTGACTAGAGAAAGAGACAGCGTTACGAGAGTCATCCTTTTTTCTGGGGAAATAAATTGCACACCGAAAGTAATAATTATTAAGGTAATTAAGGTACGTGTCCAAAGGGCAAAGAGCGACATTTTAATTGTTGTTGCTTGTTTCTGTAAAAAGAAAAATCCTGTATGTTTCTCCGTGTTCGTTATCACTGAACAAAAACAAACAAAATATTAACACAAGTTGCATGTTTTCTTAAAGAGCGATAAGATTATAGGAGAATATAGAACAATGGTAGGTCTCGATATTCCCTTCGTATAACTTGTTACTAGGTGTAGACGGTTAGTTCTTTATTGTTCCACAATTTGTAGGCTGTATTATCGCTTTCGCAACATAATGTCTTTCAAGTGGACTAAAATATACAGTAGGCTATATAGTCGTATATCGAAAATTTATGTGACGATGCGGGTATAGACATGAGCGAAGGGAAGAGGGAAATAAAGAATGGATTTAAAATTCCGTACTGGTGCCACTACTATTTGAGACGTTCAGAGCAAAAATGGTGTAAGTCAAAATTGAGAAATGAGGTTTAAAGGAACAATTCTGTAAAATGCAGCGCAAAGTAGCAATTAATATGTCCTTCTTGCTATCCACTGACTACTAATAGTTTAAATTTAAAATGGAACCAACACATTAATTACCTTTGTAATAAACTACGTAAAATAGTATATTATTTTGTTTTATTGAGGAATTACTTGTCAGTAAGTTTATTACAGCGCAAAGTAGCAATTAATATGTCCTTCTTGCTATCCACTGACTACTAATAGTTTAAATTTAAAATGGAACCAACACATTAATTACCTTTGTAATAAATTACGTAAAATAGTATATTATTTTGTTTTATTGAGGAATTACTTGTCAATACGTTTATTACGTACAATATATTTAACTTTATTTCAATCGGTAATTATGTATGGAATTATAGGATGGGGTAGCTCATTTAAATCCAATTTTAATCCACTTTATTTATTACAGAAGAAAATAATTAAAATATGTCTTCATAAACCTATTGATTTTCCATCTCAAAATTTGTTTCTAGACTTTAATGTACTTAACGTAAGACAAATTTATTATATTGTATTAATAAAATTCATACATAAAAATCGAAATAATTTTGAATTGTATTCTCATAGTTATGAAACAAAAGGTATGAATTCTTTAAGATTGTTTGAACCAAAATGCAACACTATTACAGTATTTAATCATAGTAGTAATTTAGGCCCAAGAATACATAACAAATTTAAATTTAAATATCCTAATCTTGTCAATTCTAATATTTCTAGTATTAAATTTAAAAAGTTATGTATGGATTTTATAAAAATTGAAAAATTGTAAATTTAAATTTATATGCTATAATTGCACAGTAGACATAAGACAAATTGTATTGTATAAGTATTAATTTCAATTCAGGAATCCGCCCCTGAGCACGAGTTCTACTCTTTCAGGGGAGAGCTAAAGTTTTTCTGTATATATTATATTTTATGTTACAATTATTAGCAAAATAATAAATAAATAATTAAATAAATAAAAATAAATAAATAAATAAATTGAATATTAATTGCTACTTGGCGCTGCATTTCACAGAATGTTTACTTTAACCCTCATTACCCATTCTTGACTTACACCACTTCTGCTCTGAACGGCTCATTTTTACTACATACATAAACGAAGTTTTGAACATGTCAGTGGATCAATAGGTCATCTTTCCTAAAGGAAATAATGAGACGTAACACTCCTATATTGATTTTTCTCTTGAATACTTAGTCTCACCAAAAATTTGTACTATTTCTTCTTTTTATTAACAAGTTACTGTAGATACCATGAACTGCTGCAAAATGTTCTTCTTCATACCACACAAACTAAATTAGATAATTGAACAATGGAGTTGTACCGCGCCGTAGCGTCGTGGTCTTACGTATTATGCCTGAACTCGCGTTACGAAATGCGCGCTAGTTCGAACCCTAATGAGGGAAGAAATTTCCTCACGACATTTCGACCACTGTTTGTGACCAGTGTCCACCAGCCTCGCGATGAATTTGAGCGAAACACTGTTTCATGAATCAGCTGGGTGGAGGATCATTGTGCTGAACACACGATACCTCCGTTCTGGTTGGATGATCGTTCACCTTTACTGACAGATACATATGTGATGCTCGCAGTCGGCTGGTCGGCCTTGGCCCTTCATGGGCTGTTCGAGCCACGGATTTGATTGGAACAAGAGAGTTCATCCAATGGAAAGAGTTAATTACAGAAATGAATTGTTGCTTCAAAAACTAAATACAGTAACTAACACCAATTTTTCTCATCAGAAATAGTTAATAAATTTACTATGAATTGATTTAAAAGACTAGTATTTGCTTTCAGTAATATGTTGATCCTACCACAAAAAAATTACCTCGAAGACAGTTAATTTAGTGTGAACAGTTTTTATTTTTTTAACTATTTGGCATTAGTAACTTGTTTCCAAAACAGTAGGCAATAATATACATCAGTTAGTTCCCATTTGTACTTTGGTGTTTTGGTTATAGTTATATAGTTATAAATAAAATATTACCATATATAGCCAAAAAAAGTAAAACCATCTCTTCTACTTTCAACATTAAACCTCGAAACTAGTTCAGATTTAGCTTCAAACAAAATCAAAAGGTGTACGATTGTTACGATGGTAATTGTAAAACACGTCTCACGGCTATCCTTTAATGTTACATAACACAGAACTGCAGGCATTGTATTCTTCACCTAACATAATTAGGAACATTAAATCCCGACGTTTGAAATGGCAGAACATGTAGCACGTATGAGAATCCAAAAGTGTATATAGTGTGTTAGTTGGAAGACCTAAGGGAAAAAGACCTTTGGGGAGGCCGAGACATAGATGGAGGATAATATTAAAATGGATTTAAGGGATTTGGAATATTTTGATAGGGGCTGGATTAATCTTGCTCAGGATAGGGACCGATGGCGGGTTTACGTCAGAGCGGCAATGAACTTCGGTTTCTCTAAAAGCCATAAGCCGTAGCAGGTATTTATGAGATTAATTTTATCATTTGTGTTTTTTAATATTGGTGTCGGCGGAGATTGTTGGAGATTGATTTGTACTCTTGGCGGAGATTAATGGAAATTTTGGAAAATGCAATTATTTTCGAAATGGGGTATTAATTAAGTATGAATATTACTTTCAAACTAATTAACATTAAAGATTCATTGGATTCTGGTAAAGGTGCGGTATGGCCAATAGACAATATTTGTTGAATTGAGACTGTATTTAACACACATTCATTAAAAACGAAAAAAACTTGCAGCCCTCAAATTAATAATTTAAATTATTAGTGAAATCTTGAATTCTCCGTCTTTTGAGTTCACTAATGTAATCAGAACACCTGGAATACCGTGTAATGTAGCCTACTTGGATATATTACAAATTCAAGTGAAAAAAATCTGAAAAAAAAAACTCAGAATATGAAATTCGCTATAAAACGACGCAGTAGTAATAATTCGCTAATGTGTTCATATTTCGCTATTAGAACTCTATTCCATCGCGATTGTTTTATCCGCATGTTATTAATCAGAATCACTAAATTCGTAAAGATTATTAAAAATCTATTGTATATCTATCATGTCGTGATTTTTGCGATCTCCATAAATACCCGGTCTTGGCCATACGTAAGTAAGTACGTATCAATTTAATAATAAAGTTTTTACGCAGATATTTCGTAGGTTGAATTGTGTATACATTTTTTGACCTCTCAGTAAGTAGGTAAATGTTATTTCCAATTAATGAGTGATAACATATACTAACAAGTCCACACCTGTGGAGTAACGGTCATCGCGTCTGGCCGCGAAACCAAGTGGCCCGGGTTCGAATCCCGGTTGGAGCAAATTACCTGGTTGAAGTTTTTTCCGGGGTTTTCCCTCAACCCAATACGAGCAAATGCTGGGTAATTTTCGGTGCTGGACCCCGGACTCATTTCACCGGCATTATCACTTTCATTTCATTCAGACGCTAAATAACCTAGATGTTGATACAGCGTCGTAAAATAACCCAATAAAAAAATATACTAACAAGTAACGATAAACCACGTAATATAGCAAAAAATTCTGCTTGTTTACAAATAGTTGAAAGCACCGTTATGCATTGAAATGAAGGACTAACGGAACGAAGTTTATTTTGTATCTACCACTGACGACAAAATATAATTGCCTTTCCGCATATTAGTGTCACGCTCTGGGTCCAGGTCAGACGACCTCTGTGTCGGTGTGGGTGAAGCTGTGCAAGAGTTGGCTGATCTTTGTTGCAATATAGTCGAATCGACGTCGCTTTAAACTGCGTCGACGCCGTCCTTCCCCCACACGAAGACGTCATGACAACGTAGCCCCTGTAACACAGAGGGTGGTTAGTTCACATGGCGACGCCGGTGCCGAAGGCGTCAACTCCGTAGCGGGCTGTTGTGAAGATTCCTGTTCAGAAGGGATTCTGGTGCCGATGCTGTGAGCTGCGAGGGAGAAGGCGACCCCAGCCAGCTGTAGATCAATAACATTCCATCAGGAACATTCCAAAGCACGACTCCAGTACGCGACCATGTCTTCCACACAGACTCCCACAAGGTAAGACACACACGCGCGTGTTGCAACGTGTTTTCTTCGTGTTCTACCTGCCTACTACGTAGAAATGTTTCGTCTTAGTGTGCATATGGTTCCGGCGTTACTGAGACTGCGCGCAAACTCATACTTGGCAGAAAATCGAAATCGTGTGCGTGAGTTTGAACCTACAACAGCGCCAGTCAGTCTGCGCTGTCAATGGAAAACACTTCTTCGTTCCTGACCTACACCAAGACAGAACTAGTTGATGTGAAATTATTAATACGTAACCAATGACTAATCACTGATTACGTGCTGTAGTAACGCCTTCAGTGCTTAGAAGAGACAGTTCTCGACCTTCAAACTTCTCCATGCCTCCTAGATAATATTCAAATTTGTGAATAAACATTCACCTGCGAACGTAATTTCATTCCGTTCCTTATTTATATAGAATGATATTTTAATAGTTTCCATGACAAACACGATGGTTCAAACTTACGCTACATGAGAATAATGAGTTCGAATCTCGATTAGGGCATAGCTGTATAAAGGTATATACGCACATAAATATAGAACTAAAAATGTTAATTCTCTGCTTTTATGTGAACCTAAATGTAAAACCAATGCAGCTTTTTATCATAGCATAAGTCAAAGTCTTAGATTATTAAACAAATATTAACTTATTCTAATGTTATTTTAACCACTAATCCTATTCAAATTAATAAGAGAATAAAAAAATGTATTTAATTTATAGTTTGGGTTTGAAGATATATAACACTTTTTAATCTGTAATTTACTCACTCTCAATTTTATTTTTGTTTGTATTGGAATCCCCTCCTAAGCACGAGTCTTACTCATTCAGGAGTGGGCTAGTTTATATTATATTATATTAAGTTGTATTCATTTGAAATTTACTAGCAATAAAATAAATAAATAAATAAATAAATAAATAATGTATGGCGGTCGGGTAGCTCAGTTGGTAGAGCAGCTGGCTACGGACTAGAAGGTCCGGAGTTCGATCCCAGATGGTGATAGGATTTTTTCTCGTTGCCAAACTTTCAGAACGGCCCCGAGGTTCACTCAGCCTCCTATAAAATTGAGTACCGGGTCTTTCCCGAGGGTAAAAGGCGGTCAGAGCGTGGTGCCGACCACACCACCTCATTCTAGTGCCGAGGTCTTGGAAAGCATGGGGCTCTACCTCCATGCCCCCCCAAGTGCCTTCATGGCATGTTACGGGGATACCTTTACCTTTTACCTTTACCGTTGTTAATTTATAATCTATGATTAGGGACCGGATTTATAGTTCCGTGCCTATTTTGTTTCCTACATTCTAGACTTATTTTATTCAGATATCTCTTAAGTTTCATGTACACAGCGTCCCCCTTTTTAAATTCTATAGAACGTAAAACGCCTAAATGAATCATTTAAAACTATGTTCGAGCGTGAAAAGAATCTATATAGTATTTTGAGTATATTTACAATAATAAAAATAACGGTACTAAAAATGAAAAAATACCCAAAAAAACTATAAAAATGTCATTCAAAATGCAAAAAAAAAAAAGAAAAACAAAACAAAACAAAAACAAAACAAAAACAAAAAAAACTCTCTTACAGACAAACACTCTTACGGAAAGTTCGTCCCATATTGGTGTTAGAAGGGAAGGGATGGAGATCTTACCTAATTTTCTTAGAACTGAAGTTCGTTTGGAAAAGTTCAACCTAGCATAAAATAGGTGGTAGGTTCTTCAGATTAGGCGAGAGCTTACAAATTAGTTTTCGCGTTAATGCACCCCTGTTATGCGAAATCAAACTGATCAATCAGCAATTAGTCTCATTCACAGATATATATTTTAGTAGGTTATTTTACGACGCTTTATCAACATCTTCGGTTATTTAGCGTCGAATGAGATGAAGGTGATAATGCCGGTGAAATGATTCCGGGGTCCAGCACCGAAAGTTATCCAGAAATTTTAATTTGAGTGGGCAGAACTTGTGCAAGGTGGGGAAATCCAGCCTTGTGAGACTGTTATGGAAGTAGTTTATTGATGGTCACGGAAAATGCCTCTAATAATAGCCTAAATATCAGTATTGATTAGCATCCGAGTCACTTTCCTTTTGTGCACAAGGTAGACACGGAACAAAGTAAACATGATGGAGCTAAAAGTTCAATAAAGATTATTTAATTATTTTTATATAAAACGTTATCATATTACAGCATAAGATGTAACAATTTAGGCCTCGTTTTACAACTCAACGAGAATAGTAATGTGATATTACGATATGTATTTTGTACAACGTTTTATCCGCTTTCAAATTTTAGTGGCAATGAAATGTCACTCTTTCACTATTATTTCACGTTCACAATTTAAGTGGGGGAGACGGGTAAAATTTTGGTAATTTTTAGTAAAAGAAATCGAATTTTCTTTTTTTAATGAAAAATGAATAATTAATACCCTATATTATTTATATGTTGAAGACATTTCAGTTCTCTCCGGCGCATGGAAGTATGAAAAATACGCCATATTTAAATGACTGAATCCTTGGATAATTTGAATTGCATGCAAACTTTACAAGCTGTTTTCTCACACTTTATTTTCAGCGCATTCCGTCATGTACAAATTGTAAAGATTTTTTAAATAATTTGATGCCAGGAGCATGACATTTTTACTGCATGTTCTGTAAACTGTGATTTACGAAATACAATAACAGTTTTTGATAAACTAAATACTTTCAAAATTAAGAAAGTAAAACTATTTAGTGGGCACTAAAACATTTAAATCTTGAAGTTACGTATTTTTAAAAGAAATTCTCTTCATTTATAGATGTAAATTAAACATTCTGGATACTTATGGTCCGTCCCAGGTATCTGTAGGGTAGAAAGACGAAACAAGACTTCTGCGCAAGTGGTATGTGGGAGGACTAGGGCCAATGATCGCTCTGGGGGGAGGTGTTGGTTGAATGAAGCTATCAATCGCTTGCAGAGATTGGATCATTTCTATCTGAACTCTACTCTACCTTATACCACGAGCATCCTACGCCTTAGTGGCCTCGAGCTGATGTTGCCCGCAATACACTCCGGCACAGATAGACTCCGTCCCGATATGCGTGGAGTTACTCCACAGATTCCTGGGACGGACCATAGTTAATTTATAACCATAACTGAGATGTAAAAAAAAAAAAAAAAAAAGACGAGTCACGTATGACACTTAAATTTTGTAGAAGGCGATTAGATTTTGAAAATATGATTTTTTTATTTGAGTAACTCAAAAACCATTCATATGATCGTAAACTTATTTGCAAAATACTTAGCAAATGGGTAAAGTGTACAAAATATGAAGTCTCTTCCTTAAAAATTGAAGGAATCAGAAATTTTACCCATCAAGCTTATTATTCTAAACCGTGACATTGTATGAAATTGCAATATCTCTCTGGAGAGAGAGGCAACAGGATTTTTGTTTATAACGAGATTATTGAAGCAATGGAATTTAAATTAGTTATGGTAACTGGGTCACTATAGACACATAAGTAGAATACACATATATTTCATTTTCTGTCATAATTTTTGCATTGTAAAAATTAGTGTTATAGATGAAAGTGTAGCGTCTGACATCGATATTGCAGCAAATTGAATATGTACAACAAATAAATTACTTTTCATCTATTTCAACGTGTGCTTCATCTTATCGCACTAAGAGAATGTAGTAAAGTATCTTATTACGACATTTTATGAATGTCATAGATTTTGGTATTAGGTAAAAAAAAAAGCTGATAAAATGTTTAAAATGCCTACCTGAATCGAATGCGCTATGTCGTTACAATACAATGGCTTTTTTCCTCTTTGCACACGGTGAATAAATCTTTTTGCTCTTAGATTTCTTTTATTCCCATACAGAATGATTAATAGCTACTACTCGAGATACGTACGTTCCTGTACAAACATGTTTAATTTCAATGATTCAGTAATTATACGCTATATGTACTGAGCGGAAACCTGTTTATAACGGAAATAAATTATTCTCCCGTTATGTAAGATTCCGTTATAGACAGGTTTTAGTGTAATGATGATGCTACAGTGTCTTCTTGCTTCAAACCTTTCACACATAGGCTTACATCAATTCCAGATCTTTTCATAAGAAAACTAATAATTTTTGTCACACATTCTTTTATTTTACTACACTTTTACTGTAGTTTCTGATGTATTTCAGGCTCGTTATAATTTCTGCTTCGTATGTAGTTTAGAAAGGAAATGGAATTGAAATACAGCGTAATAACCTTCACAGTATCGAACGGACGGAAGACTCTGTAACGTGTTGATTTATTATTCCGGAAGGGATGGACTTTCACCCAGTGGCGGGCCCTAACGGGAGATTTTTTAATATGCTCTTCAAGAAAATTTGGTGTGGAACTTTCGAATAGGACCAATTTTGACCGAACAGCTATAGTGTCGGCGTCTCACTTTGGAGAACTGAGTTCAAATTTCAGAAAGTCTAGGTGAAATTTGTGGGAAAATCATTAGATACTGAAACTGTTTCAGTTTTTCTGCCATTATTTTACCAATTCTACCTATTCCATAATCAGCCATTACTCATTTTATAAGTTCTGTGAGAAACTACTTTCTCATGAGATCAACTCTAAGCAATTTTTAAGGTGAATATCCCGCTTGCCTATCGATTCCGAGTTGCGCTCGGGCGTGGGTTCGATTCTCGCTTGGGTTCATTACTATAAAAGAAATTATTTCCGCTGTAATGGAGTCTAGTACTGTTAAAACACAGGACGTGAAGTACAGTATGATTTCAATATAAACCTCAAAGACTGCGCTTTCCATTTCAACATACCGTATTAAGGTTACAAAGCCGAAACAATTTTGCCTGCATACCTCACTGAACAAGTACAATCAATACAAGGGTTGAGAATTCACTCAGATTCTCGTCTTTGAGAATTGGCATAAATCCGTGAAACAGTTTTGAACGTTGACAGGAAATGTTTCCCTGAAAAGAGGCAAGCAAATATGAGCGATGTCGTGCAATTGGTTTAACACGCAAGCTGACCTCCCACAACAGTTACGATATTCCGATGACTCCTGCAAACGCTGACCGGGGAAAGTATAGATTTTAAACTGACAAAGTTACGTCATTTTGATACTTTTTTTTACTTGATTATTTAACGACGCTGTATCAACTACGAGGTTATTTAGCGTCAATGAAATTGGTGATAGCGAGATGGTATTTGGTAAGATGAGGCCGAGGATTCGCCATACATTACCTGACATTTGTCTTATGGTTGGGGAAAACCTGGGAAAAAAACCCAACCAGGTTATCAACCCAAGCGGAAATCGAACTCGCGCTCGAGCGTAATTCCAGATTGGCAGGCAAGCGCCTTAGCCGACTGAGCTACGCCGGTGGCTATAAATTTCAATACTTACGCAGTCCGAAGGAAGCGCTGGTAGAGTTAGTATTTGCAAATCTATCAACAGTTATTAATATTCTAACAGACAAAATATTACTCAGACATAGTCTATTTTGTTTCACCGAAAACCAGACATTATATTTTGTGTGAGTGTATGGTCGACAAATGATTTTTCATTTCGCTCTATCCAAAGCAGAATACTCAATATGTACATTTAACGTCATCCGTAATTTATTTTTAATTCATTTAACTGAGAAAGTTGATCAAATCACAATGGAAAAAAGAATTACTGTACAGAGTTGGCACAAAGTTCCGTTACCCCCTATAAATCCCTCAAATATACACACTATTTATGTAATTCCGGTCATAATGCTGACATACATCCACTTTAAACTAACTGTGTGTCCTAAGTGTCCAAAAGGTCAGTATGTCCCCCATCATTCTCCTTACACAAAATAATGGCTGCCAGGTTCGGTGTGACATTCACCTCACATTGCAGGTGTAGGCTAATCCGTTGGAAAGCGCGTCGCACGACGTCCTTCAATTCATCAATGGCGTCGTACCGTTCCTGTGCAACAATGCTCTTGATGAAGCCCCACAGCGCATTGTCACAGGTTGTGAGGTCAGGGCTAAGAGGTGGCCAGTCGAGAAGATGGGTCACCCAAGCCCAATCCAGCGTTGTGAAAACCTGTGACAATGTGCTGTGGGGTTTTATCAAGAACACTACACCAACAATGCTGAGGCGAATGTCACACCGAACCTGGCGACGATTTATTTTGTGTGAGGAGAATGATGGGGGACATACTGACAATTTGGACACTTTGCACACAGTTAGTGTAAAGTGGATGCATGTCTGAATTATGACCGGAATTATATAGATAGTGTTTAGGGTATATCTGGGGTATTTATAGGGGACTCTGTACATAAAAAGATAAAGAGATATTGTGTATAATCTTACAAATCACCTTACATAGGTACTCCACGAGTTTTAGCCCGTTGCCCTACTTCCAGTTTCAAGAGAATTCATTCTTTCATCTTGTTAGATCGCATTCGACATCTCTATTTTCCTGGGCTTTGAAGTATATAATTGTTCTTGGAATGTGCGCAGTATGTTTCTGTGTTTCTTTACCCTCTGTCTACCACATTGAATGCATCAAGTTTCACTCGCATGTCTGCATTTATTTTTACAAAACACTCCGGAAGTTCGGAGGCAGAAAGGGTGCAGCTAAACAACTGCGCAGTCCTCGTGACGGGGTCAGAGGAAACACTTATTATCGACAATCCTCAAAAGAATTTCCGGAAGATTAACACTGTGACATTTCGAGAAATGACTCCATGAACACAATTGTGATACTCTACGCCCACCCAACGGAATGCCGCAACAGAATCAAGTTTTAAAATGCCACATTCCACACATGTAGATCTTTTGTCTTCTACTCTACACTGCGATTAACAAATTGAAAGTATTTAAAGTCTCACAACTTTTGCAGTTACGCTGTAGCAAGGTTGCCAGATAAAGGAAACGCAACCGTCGCACAGTGGTTCCAAACTAAAATCTGACTGGTCAAAAGGTATAAAATTTGAGCTTCAAAACAATATAAATACTGCAGTTCTATAATCCTAAATAGCCGTGTACCTACGATTCGTATTCAGTTTCCCATAAAAATTATTGTGGTCTGCGCAGGAGCAGGTAGAAGTCAAGTGTTCAGCACAGACATTCTATTCTCGTTAGCATCGCCCGGCAAGTTACCTTCGGAACATCGATGTGTGAAGATATAATATATTGTCAATCCTCTTCGAGTTTCGATGAATAAAACTACAGGTTTTTCCCTACACTTTTAGTCCATTTTCGAACTTTAACATTGTGTTATTTAGTTATAATACTCATTAATACACAGAGAAGTGTTCCATGAAAATTTTTAAAATTGTATTTGCTGTAGCAGGCCCGCAAAAGCAAAGGCCATAAAAGGCCATTGTCAGAGCAGGTTCAGCATTTACGTTAGTCATTTAAGTATGTAATTATAAAGGTTTTATAACCAACTTCAACCACCTTCTCCTTTTATTTATATTTTAGTGATGGTGGACGGAATTCCAAGAAGAGAACTAGTTGACATTTCGTGAAAAGGAAATAATATTTTAAGAAGATTAGCCTGTGTGTGTGTGCGTATGTATTAATTAAAATGGTTTAGGAGATTCTGAGGGACATAATCGTAAATTAGTGCAGAAATAAGTGCTGAATTCTGAATTAAACTTAAAGAGCAATGGACTAATTGCCTCTACGTATTAAAAAATTTTCTTAAGGAAATACAAGGATTGGTTAAGTGTTAAAATGACTTTTTTTTTTAAATAGACTGTGTCTAGCAACGAAAAAACAAAAATCGTCCATAAAAGCCGTTTCATGAATGGGCTGAGAAAAGTCAGAAGAGGAAGCTGAAGTCTTTGCTGGAAACACACTCGGTTGATGAGATTGCTCTTGTCGCACAGAAATGGATTTGAGATCAACATACAGGCCTGATGCAGCAGAAATGGTAAAGCAAGTGTTAAGTTTTTACTCAGAAAGGGCCACGAAAATGAATGAAAGAAAAGAAAACAAGATCGCTTACGTAAAGAAATGGGACTTCTTGTCGACATTTCCAAACCAGAATTTGGTACGACTAGTGGCGGGATTAGCGCGCAGAGGTTCTTTGAAGATCCAGGTTTGGCATCAGAAACTACTGGCGTAGATGAGGCTTGATTCGGTGATTTGGAACCATCTTTAAAACCAGCGGTCGTCATTTCGTAACTCGCGAATTAGCCCCTTAATATACAAGCAGGGCGGAGGGGTAAGGCATGATTTCCATCCCCTTAGCCAACACTTGTTCATTCAACGTTAAGCAATCTGGATATCCTTCTCTCCTACATTTCCCTTCGCTGTGTATTGTGGGCTGCATTTTATATGACGTAATCTTTGCCGACCACTGCTTAAAACAATCGCCAGTGGGTACAGTATTAATATTGGAGAGTTTGAAAAAATACTGCTTGGGCACTATAGAATTATACATCCAGAAATGTAAGTGGTATTACATGCCGCAAAGTGTGCATAAAATACTTACCCATGGTGCGCAGTTGATAAAGGAAGCCGTACTTCTGTTGGGATGATGTCCGAGGAACCCCAAGAAGTCCGAAATAAAGATTACAAGAATTTCAGGGAATAAGCTTCTCAAGCGCGCAAATTTTGTAGAGCCGATACGACGATCGATTTGATGGAATTTCCTCTGGCCCGATGGTAAGCAGTCTTCGTATCTAACGCTAAAAGAGTAGAAAAAGTGTATCTTCTGATGTAGACCTACTGAGACTGCTCCAGGATCACGATGGTGATGATGATGTTTGAAAATTAATAGAGTTACAACTGTCTCAAATATCTATAAATATTTCAAATGTGGCGGTTTTGTTAAAATTGTATTAATATGTAGGCTATTTTATTTAAAAAAGTTAAATGATATATGACTCAATATGTACGACTTTTGTGTGTTTTTAACGTCTTTCACACATTAAAATCAAATAGAAAGTATATAATGCATTTGTTCCAATCCCTGCGAAAATCAGTTTTGTAAAATTATTATAATTCTTTAAAATTCAACCCCTGTAAAAGGGTGGTTTATTTTATCCAATCGTAATCAGAGTTTACACGCAAATGCAAAATGCCATTTGTAACCTCTATACAAAATTTTATGAAAATCTGTTAGAAACGAGGAGAGTTATTAATTTTGTCCTGCTACATTTGTATTTGGAACCACTGTGCGTCGTACAGACTTATGAAAAATGTCGTATTTCTGCATAAAATTGTCGTACAGTCATCATTTTACTGTTTTTATAGATATTGCGCACAAATATATTTCACATAACATCCAAAAAAGTGGTTCACAGCCTTATAAATACATATATTTATAATACAGTAGCTATATATAAAATTCTATCACAAAATTTTGGTTCTAATATTGCTAACTATTGTTCACATCCACAATGACTTTCAACATTCAAACAAATCAGCATCCATTTCTTCATACAGTCAAGAATATGACTTCTTATAGTATTGATATCCACAATGACATTTAGCATTACTCTTAAAATTTCCATTCTTCATCGACACTGTCATCCCCATAAAGCATGCACGATGACGCTTGGTCGGAAAAACATTATTATACTGGAAGTCAGTAGAAACTTTATCTTTGACTACGTCAGATATTTAATATCAATCAGCTGCTGATGATTACATCAAATTAATCCACCTGCAGTCAACTCAAACCCGTCACCGCTAAAATATCGGCGCGTTTAGACTTCTTAATCCTACTGTGGTACTATTTCATGGATAAAACACTTCCATTGTTGAACATACAATGAAGTTTGCAGATCTCTGAACTCGTATTACTTTGATATAACCGCACCCTACATGAAACCTGGAGCTCAAGATGATGAACGACGACTTACATGGCAAGTGTAGTCATCATATTGATTTTAAAAGCATCTTCTATCCCTTTACAACATGCTTTCATATTAGTCAAAGAAATACTGAATGAAGAAAAGTTGTCTATAAAAGGGACGAATTAAACGTTAATTTTATTTTAATGTAGACCAACATTATATGTTACAAAATAATTTTGTTCCTATAGTACGTATGGCAACCCTACGCTGTAGCAAAATTCGTAGTTTCCCTGACAACAGTGATGTTATGTTATTGTTTGTTCATTAGAGTGCAATTTTTAAACTATACAACAGCTTGCAAAGCAGACTAAAAAGAAGTGCAAACCTTGCATTCTTCAGAACATGTGGCATACTTTTCCGAAACAGAATACACTTGAATGGTATACTTAAGGAACACTAGGTCTGAGGTTTTGGCCAAAATGGCAGAAATAAAGATAAAGATTTTTGTTCTTTTTGTGTAAGTAGTTACCTTATATATTTATTTAACATCCGTCTTATATTTACCCTCAACTTAACAAAAAAAAATATCAACATCAACATAAATGCCCAACTTGGAGTCAGGCCACAAAGGGAAAAACACTGGAGGTGGGGAGTTCGATCCGGTGCTGTGGATTGAACTTCGGCGTAGCTCAATGGTGAGAGCGCTTGGTACGTAGAGCCAAGGACCCGGGTTTGATCTCCGGCGTCGGAGCGAATTTTTCTCCTCTGATAGTAATTGTTACCATAACAGATATATTCTGTTGGACCAAAAAAAAAATAATCTTTAGTAAATTCTTCTAGGAAAAATATATGCAAATTCTGGAACTTCCTACTTACAATAGTACATGTTATGTTCTTGCAGTTATCTCTCATAATTTTAATTAATTGCCTGCAAAATTATCTTCAAACTTTGATTAATTTTAGTTCTTCGATCAATCTGACGCAAGCCGGTGCTCCCACCATCTATCATAATTATTACTGCAAATTTGGTCTCGTAACTTGATGTAGTGTATAGATAAGGCATTATTCAATTAGAGAGTTCCTCCCTCTCAGGTCCTGTTAATTTCAAAGTGTTGAGCTGAAGGGAAGGGATCCTACCGTAAAGGGAGCCAAATCTAGTTAGCTAACAAAATACCTATTCGTTTTCTTTGAAGGCACACCTAGCGTCTCTTATGCAGATGAGTATTTCGAAGCGAGAGGCGTCATGTGTTTGAGCAAGATGCTCCCTTAACAATAGGATAGGGATTTATTAAATGTGTTTGTGAATTTCCACATATTGACAATACCATTAAAATACGATCTAATACAGAAATTTCCAATTTTCTCTCAACTACATTTACGATATCACTGACGCTACATTCGAACATAGTTTAGTCTCTACATTACATTTCGTATCATTATCATTTGACTTCGCATTTTAGGTAAAAACCTATTTTAATCCTTAAAAGATAAGTTCATAAAAACTTGCAAGTACACGTTTCATATAAAATTATGACTAAAATTGGTATTTTAGTAGCACCTAAAAATGCCTATTTTGACGACAAAACCTATTTTGATCTGTTAAGTATGTTTTATCTCTAATAGGTCAAAACATCCATTCTTATTTCGAAAATTTGTATTTTAAATTCGAAACGTGTTCCTGGTTCTGTTGGAAATAAAGTACGGGATAAACTGAAGCAAGCTCTGCAGAGAAATGTTAGGCTGAACGACCTAGCAGGGAAGAACACGGATTTACAATATAACATTCCTGTGCAACTAGTGTCAAAATTGAAATACGCTCCTGCTACTTCAGTGGATGTGGAGCGTTCATTTTCAGCATACAATTTTGTGTTGAGTGACAGACGGAATTACTTTTCAGTTTAAAATTTAGAAAAAGAAATTGTGAAGCTAATTATGAACATTAACGGACAAGACGTGGTAAAAATTGATTATATTTGACTTGTTTGTGTACTGAATTTATTTTGAAACTTTTTCTTTACCTTTAATTGTTTAGTTTGTGTGTAACTAGTAAGATATTTGTTATTGCTGTACTTTTATTAGTAGTAGTGGTGGTGGTGGTGGTAATGGTGTATAAGCATTTAAAATTATTAAATTCTAGAAGTGAATTCCTGATGATATGAAACATGTTTTTAAAGAAAACATAATTTTTGTTAGAGCCTATTTTCAGTTCTTTAGAGACTATTTCCTACATTTTAAGCCTATTTTAGGCACATAAAATTACATTTTAACGACCTAAAAATCCGTACCCTTATCATCATCATCATCAATATCATCACCTCATCTCAAAATATGAAACATTACGTTTCGTTAAATATTCACTCTTCTAGGGAATATACTAGCCAACAGTGTTATCTAGCAGTGTAAAGTCTAGTGTACGTGATCACGATCAGAACTTCTAAAATAAAAAACAAAACAAAATATTACAGGGAGCACATAGAATGTCAATTATTGGATAAATACGTCTCTGTTTTATTGTGTTGTATTTTATTGCTATTTTTGCCATTACGATATGCTTTGCTTATTCACTCATAAGAATATTATGAAATACTCAATAGATGGCAGGTAACGTATGCTTTAACATGTGCAGAATCCAGCGGAGACTTTTCGAACTTCATGCTACGCTAAAAATGTTAGATTTTCTCACTTGTACCTCGAATTAAGATGCATTCACGTCAAAAAGACTTGATAGTTGAAATGGGAGAGGGTTAAATTTAAATTTTATGCCAAGAATGACAATAATAACTGCAGTATTAACGATTATATATTGTTATTAATATACTTCATAAAAAGAATGATAGCTAAAACAAAATACCTATGTACTGACGGGAAAGCGGAATGTTTAAACGCAGTATCGGTAACTTAATTTGCATATTATGTAGATATTACAATGACTGAAAATGTAACATAAAATACTCAAGCCGAAGAAAAAATATAAATGTAAATTCTTAAGTGATTTAAATGCCACTTTCATGCAGTAAAATAACAACTACAAATAGAAAGTAAACTATATATTATAATCGTTTGTATACTTACCCACGGATGAGACGTTTCTCAAATATCATCTGTCCTGAAAAAGAAAACAGATTGCTGCTGTAGAGATAAATGTTTTAGAAGAACACCTGAAATCTCCAGAAATATTATAATCAAGTATTAAGTGTCAAAAATAGAATTTGATTTTTAGACAGAAGACAATGTAATCAGGATGAAAGGCAACCTTCATATTCCATTAATGCACAGATCACATCATTGCTAGCAAATTGTGTCAAATAATATTTTTCACATGAGATTTCTAAATTGTTTGAAAAAATTAAATATGTAATAACGCTGTAGAACATAAATAGCAGTATGTACTCCTTCACTTCACTGACTTGCAGAGGTGTAGTGTAATTTTATTTGAGGTTCCATGGATGCAGTGTTGTCGGTTTTCCTCAGACGCGTTACTACAGTTTACGAGTGAAATTTTTTTATTAATTTTTAACTGTCAATCTATTCAGACCTTATAGTATTATGTAGGGTTACGAGTATGTAACCAATTTGTTCTATGTAGGCTTATTATGTGTGATGTCATAAAAGTGATGTTATCTATTTTACGCTGTTCATACGATCAAGGAGGAGGGCCTTAATGGCCTATGAAAGGGATGAAAACGCACTTGAAACGACTCGTGGGTCCATAATAGAAGAGGCTCGGCCACCCACATGCGTACCCTTCGTGAAAAGAACGCATAAAAATCTATCAAGATCCCGCCCGACCTCTTGAATTATACACGACCCGCCATCACAATTGCTCTTAATATGGCGTAGCGAGGCTGTTCAGTAGCGTAGCGCTGTTATATTTTTAGCCTGCGATGTGGCATAAAAGGGTGTAAGACATACAATGAGTCTTTCCATCTGGGTGCCTCGTAACAACGAACAGGCCTCGAAATAGCATGAAAGCTTCGTATTTGAAAGGTTTCTTATTTGATTCTAAAACGCTTATATGTTGAACATTAACTTTTATTTTCTATTTTCGTTTAACCTTTCCCCTATCGTAGGAATTAAGGGGTTAAGTACAGCTTACAGCAGTAAAATTTTTGGAAATATTCAACATTTTTTTCCTCCATTACTTTATCTTGTACAATAATGAAAATTGGTGCAGTAGAACCCCGATTATCCGTCACCCTGTTAACCGATTTGTGGATTATCCGTCTGTCTTTCTCTCGCTATTTTTTCTGCAGAAATATATAAAGAACTGTACCTTGTATTCGCACGTTATTTTTTCTAGATAGTGTTATTACAAGCCTTTTCCCTTAAACAGTATGGTCTACTGTTCGAATTGTGGTACTGTATAACTACTGTATAAAATGTCTTCTACGGGTGTCAAAAGAAATCTTGTTGTGCTAAGTATCGGGGGGAAAAAGTGTAAATAATTCAGTGGTTTTGGGAAAGAGAAACTGTGGTTCATCTCGCAACAGAATACGAGTTTGGAATGTGTGAAATACGTAAATCTACAACACGATACCTTCACTTTTCACAGGCAGCCATTACAAGGAGTTTTCTTGCCCTTCAAAACCCGTCGTTGACAATGAGACTTAAATTAGTGAACTTGTAACCCACTATCTAGCGTATTAAATACAAGACTATAGAGGAATTTACCAAAGTGTATTATTCACTAAATTTACGAAAATATTTCATGGTACGCATTATCCGATTTTTGGATTAACCGTTAAGCCCACCTCCTTCATTACTTTGGATAATAGAGGTTTTACTGTATATGTAAAACATTGTCCTGCTATGTGAAAAAAATATTTTTACGATTTAAGAAAAATTATATATATATATATATATATATATATTTTTTTTTTTTTTTCAAAATTCAAAACGGTGGCAGTTCACTGTGTAGTGATGAAGCTTTTCCCTCATAACTCATAAACTTGTTAACTTTTTCATGTTCTCTCTCTTTTATTTTATTGCTGAAACTCATGTTTACATTATCGTGCTCTTTCAACTAAATTCATTAATAAATATATTTTTTTTTAATTTTGTGTTAGAAGGAAATACTGATATTTGACCATTTTTTTGAATGAATTTATATTTTATCAGACAATCTATCAAAGGTAGAGAAGTGATTTTGCATCATATTGTAGATATGACATGCATAAAAACATACAAAAAGTTCATCACAGAATGTTGGATAGTTTTTGAGTTATGAGGGAAATGCTTCATCACTGCACAGGAAATTTTGAATTTTGAAAACAATTAATATATTTTTTTTAAAAATCCTAAAGATACTTTTATGCTCGACCATGCCGAAATGTAGTAATTATACACCTGGTAGTAGCCCTTTAATGCACCTCATTAAAGCACACCTATTCATTATAGTTCAGTTGTTCAGCCAATGAGAAATCACCATTGTACCATTATAAAACCGCAAGTATCGATTATTCTCGGATATGCAATCGAAAGACAATTAGCGAAACGTCACGGAGGCTGGAAATCCAATACTATCGCAGAAGGGTATTTTCTGTTACTATAATAATTAGCGTTAATTGTAAATAATATTCAAATAAATTCAATTTGTCATCTCGTTTTTCAATTCTAAATCAATTTCCAGGTTATATCAAAATTAATGTTCATATTATTCTCTAGATTATATCAAGGTCAATGACATTCGTCCCTCGGAAAAAATCAATACTTTCGCGTCTGCGCACATCTCACAATTTAGAAGGTCAGTTCCGCTCTTCACTTAGATAACCATAACATGAATATTTATGAATAATTTCAAGTTAGAAATACGGTCGAGCATAAAAAGTCGTACGAAACTTGCCTATAATGGTAGTAATTAAGACGCTCGTATGAAAATTATGAAACTCGCTTGCGCTCGTTTCATAAACAAACATACTCGTTGCATAATGTACTATTATAATACAGCAAAAGGACAGTGTTTTACACATACAAATTTTCGTTATTGTATAAGATACAGTAATGGAGGGAAAAAAAAAATGTTGAATATTTCCAAAATTTTGCTACTTTAAGCTGTACCTAACCCCTTAACACACCAATTGCCTGTAGCGGAGGGGACGATTCTCTGGACCACACACACTACACACAGACACATATTGTGGACCTCCGCTCGTCTGGGTGAGCAGAAAGTAGGGCCTCAACAGTCACACCCACAGGACAGAACATTAACGAAGGACATCAATTCATGCCCGAGGCGAGATGCGATTCCACGAACCTTCGGACCGCAGCGACAGTAACATACATACATGCATGCATACATACATACATACATACATACATACATACATACATACATACATACATACATACATACATACATACATACATACATACATAGGTATACATTGAATGGCATTTTCGAGAGGGGGGCACTATGGCCCAGCACTGCGACCTGTTACGACCTGTTGCGCTAACCTTCAAGCTAGGTGCATTCCCAAACCCACATCGGCTGACTACACTAAGGTTCGCTGCGTACCCAGGTTTCGAGCAGACAATCTCCCTCGTCCCTACGCCAACCCCCTCCGTGCGTCACCAGCCGGCGTTCGGGGAATGCTATTTTCCTGGGTCAACCAGTTCTGGCTTACTATGTAAGTTGTAGCAGTAAGATATTTTCTATGACATACTATTTTTCATTCTGAACAAAATATGTTCTGTCCACTTCATGCTATGTCTACACCATTCTCGTTCACTTGAATTTATCTATTCTTAAACCAATTTTTTGTACGTTCATTCAATATTTTAACCAGTCTTTGCAGCCTTTTATTTTGGTAAGAATTTTATCTCGGTTGCTTTTATTCTTATGTTAATATTTATAAACCTATGTTGCTACAAGAAAGTACATCAACACAATTTTATTTCTGCATCTTTTTCTGACTCACTCATCTTGAAGTAGGCCTATTTGTGATTTGTTCGACGGGTGACTTGACACACGCGAATTTAAAATTCATAAAATTTCCATATTTTAATTAGTTTATTGAAAGAGATCGATGGTAGTTCACACACCGTACCACCATTGATTTATCTACTTGCTCATAACTCTCTCGGGAAACAGGGGTGAGATGAGAGCGTCTACGGGAGAATTTCATGTAGGCCTACTGTCATGCAAAATGTTTGGGTCTAGTAAGGTTAATGAATTGGACCTAATTCTTTCTTTGCGACTGATTCATTTTTAATTTTCTTACTTAAATTAGTGACTTCGAAACCTGAATATGCATCTACAATCTGAAATTCTGTTACAATTCATTCGACGAAATTAGAAAGTATCCAACGCAAAGAATGTAGTTATGCTTGCACAGATTTGGCCCACTGACTTTAGGAATAGTTGTGAGAAAACTTAGACTTCTCAAGTTTCATAGTTTAATTTCCAATGTCAAGATCGCGATACTGTTACATCATTCAAAGACTTTAAATCCAGTAAAATCTGTAATTTTCAATAAACAATGTTAACTGACATGTTCCGAAGTATGAGATGTCACATTCTTTTCTATAACAAAATTCTAAATCTCTTCCTACAGTCTCTATATCAGTAGCGGCTGGTGACCTAAATCCTCGGTGAGCCCTGTAGTAAGTAGTTTAAGCAGGCTACCTTCCATACAAAATGTTTTTTATTGATGATACTTTATTAGCATTGACATTATTACTATATTATTATTATTATTATTATTATTATTATTATTATTATTATTATTATCATTAATGAAAAATAATAACATACCAATCTTCAAATAAGTTGTTATGCTTTGAGTTGATTTCAGTAGGCTTAACTATTTAATTTTTATAAAGCAACGAATATTATGCTCAACTGAAGACGCATATGTTGAAATTCCCCTGGAAATATTTTTCAGATCGCTGAAGTTTCAGTAGATACACTGTTCTCTCTTTTTTGTTTGTTTTTGTTTTGTTTTTTTGACAGCAACACGCACGACCAACAGAAAAGTTATTTCGCACTACTTTATCAAAGATCCATTTATGTTACTCACACCAGAATGCACTGAAAGCGTTTTAAAATTATTATCTTTCTGAGAAATTGTCAGTGATGGCGTAGGTCTGTCTTAATTTAAAACTTTCTTTTTTCAATATTATTTCCTATCGATAACGATACTCTAACAATGAATTTGTTACAATTATCATAATTATTACTCGAATTTCTTTCGATTTCTATTTTCCCGAAACACATAACTACAGTGGACCACATGACGATTCACCACTGTTATTCTCATCACAACCGACATTGACAAAAGACCGGGTTCTAAATGGGAGAAATGAAGGCTGATGGGTGGGGGGAAAACCTGCTAGGCCACAAGGCCACAAGAAATGTGCCTCAGTTTCAACTTTCCGAGTGTAACCTTAAAACCCGTGGAAACATACGAAATGCAGAAGCCAGATCTGGCACGAGCGATCCTGGCCTCAGGAACAAATTTTACTGCAAGACAGGTCTATAGACATCACAAAGTTTTCTACTTCTATAACTCTATACGCTTCATTGAAATAACTAATACAATAATAATAATAATAATAATAATAATAATAATAATAATAATGGCTTTATTTAACCTGGCATTAATGTGTTATATACGACTAAAAACCGCTAAAATTTTGAGTTTAAGGAAGCAAAGTGACTGAGGCCCGGCCTCACTTGTCTCACCAATCAGCCGCCACTGCTCTATATACATTACAACTGCTAATTTGTATATTAATAAAATTAATATGCTTCATTTATATTATAACTTAACTTTAGAATTTACATAATTATAAAATAATAATAATAATACATTATCATTATCTATTATCTATTATTATTATTATTATTATTATTATTATTATTATTATTAACTTCGAGACAAGCATCATGAGAAGTGATTAACATTACTGATTGAGCACGAGTTATATTAGAAACAAATAATCCATCATTTATTTTACTTAGTTAAAAACTATTTACAGATTACTGGCTATCCATTAATTATCATCGTTGCATTGCAGCTTGCAATGCTGGGTCGATCTGTTACACAACCAATTGTTCTGAGGTTACTAACCCCTGTTTATTGCGTTTGAGAAAACTGTCACAGTTTACGTAGGGTGCAAATGTGTGTCGCTCCAGTAACAGCTTTTACGAGACAAATGACTGTCACATCCCATTGACCACACTGGTTCACTGACCTCACGTCTTGACGTTCTTTTAGAGGCTTTACCGACAGAGGTAGCACGTGTTTCTACTCCATGCGTGCGAGCGTGCGTGTGGGCGGTCGTGCGTCCACGAGGATGTGGGAGGGGTGCTCACTGGACGAAAAAACGCCGACTTCCTGGCCTAATCCAAGAGGCGGAGGGTGATTGGGGTGGGGAGGTCATAACCCCAAATCATTTTGTTAAGCTTCTTCGATGTTTTCACAATCTGTGGTCTTTGGAGCAATTTTACAAATTGAGGCCGTGACACGTTAATTTAGACACGGAATGCTTAACATGTGTTTACATTCAGGTAAAAGATTTTGTTTCCTTGCAACAACGAGATGCAGCTCATTTCAAACCACCATCATCAATCAACGTCGCCCTTACTATTTTAACCACCGCCGCCACCTCCAGTAACAGCATAAACACCAATATCTCAATTAATCCTTCCATCACCAACATCTTTTACACCATGACCAAACTAGGAAAGGTACCTATTGTTAAAAAAACGCGGTTACTTGGGGAGTAATTACTCATCTAGCAATTAGGATAAGTTGTGAGTGATAGTGGGTACTATAAATATAGCCTATTATAAAACTTAGCAAAATCAATAATCTAAAAAAATTACTTAATTTATCATCGTGCCACTAAAATTACTAAAGTTATAAAACTTAGTGAAATCAATAAGCTAAAGAAATTTCTTCTAAGGAAGATTTTTTTATTTTATTGGGTTATTTTACGACGCTGTATCAACATCCAGGTTATTTAGCGTCTGATTGACATGAAGGTGATAATGCCGGGATCCAGCACCGAAAGTTACCCAGCATTTGCTCGTATTGGGTTGAGGGAAAATCCCGGAAAAAACCTCAACCAGGTAACTTGCTCCGACCGGGATTCGAACCCGGGCCACCTGGTTTCGCAGCCAGACGCGCTGACCGTTACTCCACAGGTGTGGACCCTAAGGAAGAAATTTCAACAAAATCATTTTATAAGTTCCAGTGAAATGACAAATCTTAACCAAATTAATAAGTTAACAAAATTCGGAAAAATTTTCCGAGTCAAAATCTTCCGCAAACTTTTCACTATCGGTACTACTTTTCCTTGTATGAAAGGTTTTCACACTTCTATCGGGGCTTATCCTTAGTTCACTTTTGGGCTTCCTAACGAGGGATTAATACTGTTCTCCAACCAGGAGATAAACCGTGAAAGGAATGTGCTTACTATTGCGTCATCTATTGGAGCGAAGTAGATAGATAATATTAGAGTTATAACATCAGTTTAAAAATCATGCGCTCTACTCCATATGTTATTTCCTGTATGGAGGGATTAAAAGACCAGGAGATTAACCGTGGTCTAATTTTGTAACTAGGGTAGTATAAAAATGTGTATATCAGTGTTATTGTTTGTGCTGTGAGAGCTAGCCAATAGAGATACGAGTACCCACGTGTGTGACCTTATGACATCTTATGACATCAACATTCGTTCATAGCATCACCCCGCTCCCTCTCATTCCCTGGAGACTTTCTCGTGGTTGGAGTACAGTACATCAGACATACAAATGACAACGGACAAAGATCCATCTCATGGCATTCCGTAACATTAGATCTTCGCGCCATTGCATTGCTGTTCTGTACGTACTAAGTTTTTTCATTTAGAAAAAAATTTCACTAATGTTAGGATAAGTCTACTATGTGACATTGGAAATTAGAGCAGCAATTAAGGAACGTGAAAGACTGTCAAATTGGGCAACGTCACTTGATCCACTCTTACCTACACACAATCATTCTCCGGCCTTTAAACGTGTAAGGTGTGTGGTGGGTGTGAGGTACACATTATCTGGTTTCAAGGCTCATCCCCACCTGCAGATAGCACACTCATGGAAGACCAATGCGTTCTAAATTTTAAGCAGATACTGTATGTTGCTTCAGTCTCAAAACGATGTACGAATTTAATGTTATCTGATGCCTCGCCTGTCTTTCAACTTACTACAGAATACATTTAGCAGTTTGCACACTCGTAATACACTGCTCCGACGATACAGGAGAAAGTCACTGCTTATCTACTTAGATATAACACGCGGAGTACCATGTTTACGTAGAACATGAAAGTGAAGGAATAATATGGGTAAAAATCGATCATACGGGAATGGGTATTTAAGAGTTGTTAATTCAGTAAAAAAGTGAACCTGATACAACGTTAATATATATTAATTTAATTTCCTAGAATGTACCTATAAATAAGTAAATAAATAAATAAAATAAATAAATAAATAAATAAATAAATAAATAAATAAATAAATAAATAAATGAATGAAGCACCTTAAACTCTCTAGCAATATCCTTAGGCCTAATATTTGCGCCGTTTCCATGGCGTTGAGTAATATTTACTTTGCGGGAAACACTCAAACGTGAACGTGTTTGTGACATGATGGCTTACCAGTATGCGGGAACTTGAATTCTCGTCACAACAACAGACCATGTTGCACTGTTTTGCTGCTTTCTTTAGACTCAAACGCATTATACTAAATCAGTGGAGCAGTATATTAACATTTTTCTTTAGCGATATTATTAATGTATTATTACTTAAGTCCTCAACCACAATATGAATAGCAAGATTACGTTGACTATTTTTTGTAATGTAGGTATGGAGTTGTTCCGCTTCGTAGCGTTGTGTCTAAGCCTCTAAGACATCATACTTAGGACTTTTGAAATTTCGGCCAATGTATGGGACCGGTGGCCACTCAGCATTGTGATACATTTGGAGAGCTACGATAGGTAGCGAAACCCGATACGAAAACCAGCTATAACAGTTGGGGATCGTCATGCTAACCACACGATACCTCAATTCTAGTTGAATGGTCGTTCATCATTGCTGAGGTATGTTAAAGTGAGACCAATGGCCAGCTGTTCCTGGGTTGTCGCGCCAAGGATTAATGTGATTTACTGTCTCATTTATTGATCGATATCTTCTTTGGGTTAGTAATTATTTAATTCGTTCACTCTTCTAAGCATTATCAACCATTCATATATTTAAAATCTAACATATTTAGTCATTATATTTTTTGTCAATCATTAGGCCTAATCTTTGGTACATTTAATGTTTAATCATTTAATTGGTATTTAATCATACATGACACAAAGCGTTCGCCAGAAAACAGGTTTCGCTCAGACAAATGTCGTCGGAATTTCACTTTCTGTTATAAATCGAACGCGACTCCCCAGGAAATAGTGTGTACATTTCATCTGGATTGAACGTGAAAGGGTTTTGTGCTGCGTAGTATGGGCAGAAAACACAGGCAGAAGGGTTGTCAAGGTTAGATCATTAGTATACAGCTGACACCCTTCAGTGTAGTTCAGTTTGGCTCGTGGCAAATCTAGTACACAACAGGAAAGCCCATTTTCATTTATGAGACGTACGCCTATATTACGAAGAAATCGTACAAAATTACTGTGCTATATTTCTAAGGAAATATGCTGGCGTTTAACAACTGTCTGATTGAACAGTCCAGAATTTATTGAAAAAGAGAGAGAAACCGACTCATTTTTAAAAAAAGTTCATAAATCGCGTTCTAACTGAAGAAAAACTCGATGACATAAGCTATAAGTTAGAACATTCTCACACAGAAATAGTTAAGAAAGTTATCTCAACAGACAGTGTAGTCAAGACATCAGCTTGGAAAGTTCAAGAAGACAACAGTCGTTCATAAATTGAATAAAACGGACCATGTGCCTAGGGTTCAATTCTATCGATAGAGACGAAATCCATGGTTTCTAGAAGTGTTTTCAAATGATGTGAAAATGTGTATTAGAATGTTCACATTTCCAGTACTTATTATAAGGTAAGCCAATAAATTACATTTGTAATGTACTGTATAAGTGGCGAGATTTTATTGCCGGAAACTGACTCGCTGAATCACCGCCAACTGGGCTGTTACTTGCCCATGTCATTTTTCGAACGGCATAATAAACGACATTCCGTTCAATGTTACTTGTAAAATTTGAGACCCAAATTCCTTTCAATGATAATTGTATTGTGATCACTCTTCAGCTATTAGTAAATGTTGCTAAACAGTTTACACTCAGTAACACTAACTTTAATTCATTTGTGTTTGGGTTCTGTCACTCTTCTTTACCATTCTTCCATAGTGTCTCTCACTTCAGTTCGGCAATAATAATATTAACACCATCTTGGTACACTTGGCCTACCCAGGACTTGCATGTGACGTTGTACAGGTTATTCCAAGAATAATTCATTACACACAAATTTCCAGGCTTGTAATAATAATTTCGTAATTCAGTAATAAAGTCTACGTAGACATCAGTCTGAATCACTGAACTGAATGAAAAGTGATTCATCCGCAGCTTAATATTTAGGCTTACTCAATCGTTATCAATTTTTTGCTATAGATAAATTTGATTAAAATTCTGTTCTCAGCTGTAGATAAGAGATCCTATTTTGAGTCCATGACTGGACTTATCTAATTTCGTTTCAATAAAGGACGAGGAGTGTAGTTGACGTTTCTCCCACAGCGATGGAGCTTATATCTCTTGTCCACTATCTCCCTATTTGTTATATTGTCTTCCTCAAAAAGAACCACAAAGAGCTACATAATAGTATTTGTTTATAAAATAAGTGATGATCGATGGTAGATTTTCGCAATCATGGTAAATGCAATACGTGTCCAAATGCTGCCAAAACAATTTTATGTTTAAAAGCTTGTAAAGTATATTATTTGACCGAGTGAAGAGACTCAGAAGGCGATAACGTTTGAAACTCGCATTCGAGAGGTCCCGCGTTCAAACCCCGTGGCCAACCAATCTGGCTAGGGTTTTTCATGGTTTCTCTCAATCACAAAGGCAAATGCCGTGGTTCATCACCGACGAAATCGCCAATATCATAAACATTAATCAAAATCTAAATCAGTTACAAGAACACAAGCCATCTACAACACAAAACAGGAACTCAGCAATAGTAACAACGGCCTATGAGGTGTGAGTTGGATAATACGATTTTAGTTACCAGTGATAACAACCATCCAGCTGTAGTCATTAGCTACGCTACTACTTACTTAAGCCTATCAGTAGGTAGGTCTACATATGCGCATTGTTCACCCTCTTACCTATTGCCTCACTTCAGTGTTGATTCTTGTTGTTTTATCCAATTTAATTATTATACAGCAATTGTAACTAGTCCGCGCCGTGGCGTCGTGGTCTAACGCATCCTGCCTAGGACTCGCGTTACGGAATGCGCGCTGGTTCGGGTCCTCATGGGGAAAGAAATTTTATTATATTATATTATGCCCACCCAGCATCGTGATGCACTTGGGGAGCTACGATAGGTAGCGAAATCCGGTTACGAAAGCCACCCGTAACGACTAGGGGAATCATCGTGCTAACCACACGATACCTCCATTCTGGTTGGATAATCGTCCATCTCTGCTTCGGCATGTGAACGTGAGACCAGCAGCCGGCTGATCGGTCATTATCCTTGATGGGCTGTCGTGCCTCGAATTATTGTTATTATTATTATTATTATTATTATTATTATTATTATTATTATTAGTTATTAATCTTAACTAGTGGAACTTAATGTTAATAATTGAATTAACGTTAATGTTGAATGTTGCGATAAGTGTTTTCTGAACGCACAGTAACAAAGTTGCTTGGCCACGTGCTTCTTCTTCTTCATCATCATCCAATAACCGAAATTGTGTACAGTTGTATAATTGACGATAATATTATCTTTAGAAATGTACGTTCAGATCATGGCCACTGGGCGACAATAACGGAAAACGACTACTATAATATCATAGCGAAGTATTATGAATTATTATTTTAATTAATAATCTTTAACAATTTTACGCTTCCTGTTAACTTCTAATTTAACTTTTTCGCTGTACCTTATTAATGTCGTCTGCAACTAATGGTTTAATAACTATATAGGATACTGTATTTCGTATAGAAATGCAAACGTTGGTTAAAAATCCATAATGCAGAGAAGAAAAAGATATATTTCATATGTAATGATTTCCTCACCATGCGGTAAATCCTTAAGCTCCTGGAATATAATACAAAGGTATTGTTTTTCTCTTTCTGAAGAAGAATAGAACCCTTGAACGACTGCAAAGTCCCGTCTGAAATATCGTCGTGTCCCACAGTTAAAAAAAAGTGCTCGGCATCTGAAACAGATAAGAAATGCTGGAAGCTCGTCCACTTAAGTCTCTCTAAGGAAAACAAACCAATTACTCATCATTACAGAGCAATTACACGCCGTAAACATGTCCCCTACTACATTATTCACTTCAGTCTAGAACTGAGCTCTTCTGAATGCTCACGTAAGATTCGCTAAGCGGATTCAATAGTGAAAGCGTGCAGAATGCATTTTACACTTTGTCTCCATGATAGGAAACGATAATTAAATATTGTTTAGGGAAGCAGACATTGTTCAATGAAGGCGTGAAATGTTACAGGCAAGTGCTTCATTTAATCTTCTGTCCTGCAGTAACACAGATAACTTTGTCATAATTAAATGCCACCAGGGTAGCTCGGGCGGTAGGTGGGGTTGCCTACTGATCCGGAGCTGCATTTGGGCGTGGATCGATTTCCGCTTGGGATGATCACCTGGGTAGGTATTTTCCGAGGTTTTCTCCAATTTTAAAGCGATCTGTTCTAAGGTAATCTATGCGAATCCTCGGCTTCATTTCACGAATAGTATCTCACTATCATCGACGGTAAATAATAATAATAATAATAATAATAATAATAATAATAATAACAATAATAATAATAATAATAATAATTATTATTATTATTATTATTATTATTATTATTATTTATTTATTTAATAATAATAATTTATTTATTTAATCTGGCAGAGCTAAGGCCAGTAGGCCTTCTCTTCCGCCCAGCTAGTAGCTGATACAAGGATGTTAAATAATGAACTAAAATAATTATTAACTTAGAAAGCATGTTGTAAATATTCAGATTGTCAATGTTAATACAGATAATACAATATAATATTTGTTTTATTCAGTCTTATGACAAATCAATTATTAAAACAATAACATATATTTCATAACATGTAGTCATTGAGTTTTATACAAAGTAAGTTACGAACGTTTTCGCCCATGCAGGCATCTTCAGGTTCTGTGTACAATATATCATTATTAATCTGTATGATAATTACAATGATAGTCGATGAGATGGACTGTTTAAAATTGATCATGATATATATAAAATGTACAAACATATACATAATTAAAATGTAATCATGTTACAAGGTCATAAAATTGTAAAAATTGTGAACTTCATAATACTCAGTGTAGATCTTTTTTTTGTGGATTCCATTAAAATGATGAATTGTATCTGAAATGTATAATTATGAAACAGAAAAGAGCAAACCTTCAAACTTAAGAGTGTGATTGGATTGAATTATCAAATGTACTCACGTTATTGAAACGTGGCAACTGAACAGGCTGTGATACATGATTACATTTTAATTATGTATATGTTTGTACAGTTTATATATATATATATATATATATATCATGATAAATTTTAAACAGTCCATCTCATCGACTATCATTGTAATTATCATACAGATTAATAATGAGATATTGTACACAGAACCTGAAGATGCCTGAATGGGCGAAAACGTTCTTATATTTATCATGATAAATTTTAAACAGTCCATCTCATCGACTATCATTGTAATTATCATACAGATTAATAATGAGATATTGTACACAGAACCTGAAGATGCCTGAATGGGCAAAAACGTTCGTAACTTACTTTGTATAAAACTCAATGACTACATGTTATGAAATATATGTCATTGTTTTAATAATTGATTTGTCATAAGACTGAATAAAACAAATGTTATATTGTATTATCTATAAAATAATTATAATTAAATGTCTAGAAAATGTGTGATTCGCATAAAAAATTAATCAACGTATCAATAATAATCTAAACACACACACAAACGCATAAATTTCTAACAGTTGTAATCAGTAACAAGCTATGTTTATTTAGCTTTAAGTCTGTGTGCTATTCGACTTGTGGTCGTAGAGGGAGCGGATTTTATGTTTGAAGAGAACCTCGTAAAACCCATTTACATAACAGAAGAAGCACTTTTGCGTTGAAGATAAAACCCAGGAAGTTGCTTCAAATTGTTGGATACGTAATGTTTTGTGACATGGTACAATTATGCAAGAGTTTAAAATCAAGGTAACCAACGCAAAAAAAAAAAAAAACGTGAAACGTTACAAATGCTTTTTGCAGTACGTTGAATCATTTTTACATGCTCGCTCTACACCTTAAAGTTGTTCATAAAACTGTTTCTTAACCCAATCGTCTCGTTTGACGAGTTTTGGTAGAAAAGCTTGGGTAGTTCTTTTTTCTATCAATTTTTTACAGCATACTGCAAATTCATCCGAAACTGGACATTAAGTCTGAGTGCAGGAAATTTAAATATGAGTCCTTCGGTTAATTTTTAAGTCATAAATACTGACCTTGAAGACCTATTATACCGGTATTTAAGGACTTTACTATATTTATATTTACTATTTAAGTAAAGTTTAAGAAATATCAACAGTACAATCATCATCATCATTATCATCATCATCATCATCATCATCATCACCACCATCACCATCACCATTACCATTTCATCGTTCAAGGATTAGGTTTTAAGGCGTACAAAATGAGTTACTGATACGTAAAGAATGAATCATACAGCATATTAACAATGAAGGTAATATTTGTCCCCGCACATGCTGTCCTGGTTTTGCTCAATTATAATGCCATTAAATATAATTTTCTTTCCCAAAGTGAGCAATTGTAAGCTACAACATTTCCTTCATTCTTCTTAATATCTAACAAACTTTACTTCCTCTAAGGAACGCTAACATTACAAGATTAAAACGTATTATAATGTAATATTAAATAACAAAGTCCTTGAAAGGTGTTGGTCTGTTCACGTCTCTGTATGTGTTTATTAAAGAGAATGCATTAGAACATAGTTCAATTGGTTATATGAGAAACTACACATGTTTTTAGTCCTTAGCTATAAGTTTTTAGAAACTGCAAAAAAAAAAGAAAAAAAACTCTACGGCTTATAAATATTGGGTATACATTCTTATCATTTTAGGATGAATTTTTCATATAAATTGCAATATTTCTAAATATTTTAAACAAGCTTTGAATTATATATGAAAGCGCCAGGATGCTCTAAATTTCGTGGACATGTGTTGTTTCTCAAATACCTTAAATGTTTGCAGTAAAAAAATTATAATAATTTTTCTTTATTTTCGTATTAAGAAAATAGCTACTGAAGTAGAAATTAAATGCATAATTTATATTGTTCTTCGTATTACAAAATGAAAAGAAATATTATAAAAACTTTTCGAGTGAAAACTCTGATTTTATATTGAAGTCCCACACTACAGCTACTCAGGTGCACCATCTATATTACGTCTAGACCAGAAAAATCTCTCTTCATAAAATCTTTTGATTTATTCTTCTTCAGAGAAATACTGTTACGACATCATCATTAAAGTAAGGCGGCCATGTCTATTTTTCCTACATGTATTAATGTCAGAAACACAATAAAAACTTGTTTTTGGTAAAAATGGACTTGTGTGGTTTCTCAAATAACCGATTCAGTTATACCATTAAGCAGTATTCCACTAGTTGAGATGGTTGACATAAGGGGTTAAGTACAGCTTACAGCAGTAAAATTTTGGAAATATTCAACATTTCTTTTACTGTATCTTGTACAATAACGAAAATTAGTATGTGTAAAACACTGTCCTTCTGCTATATGAAAAAAATATGTTTACGATTTTTTAAAATTATTTATATTCTTTTTTTTTAATTCAAAATGGTGGCAATTCACTGTGCAGTGATGAAGTGTTTTCCTCATAATTAAAAAACTATCCAACATTCTATAATGAAATTTTTGTGTGCATTTATGCATGTCATTTCTACAATATGATGCAAAAACACTTCTCTACCTTTAATAGATTGTCTGATAAATAATAAATTAATTAAAAAAAATGGTGAAATATCAGTATTTTCTTCTAACACATAATACAAAAAATATTATTTATTAAGGAATGTAGTTGAAAGAGCATGATATTGTAAACATGAGTTTCAGGAATAAAATGAAAGAGAGACAACATGAAAAAAGTTAATGAAGTTATGAGGGAAACACTTCATCACTGCACATTGACCTGACACTATTTTTAATTTTGAAGAAAAAAATATAAATAATTTTTTTTAAATCGTAAAAATATTTTTTGATATAGCAGAAGGACAATGTTTTACACATACCAATTTTCATTATTGAACAATATAGTAATGGAGGGAAAAAAAAGGTTGAATATTCCCAAGAATTTTACTGCTGTAAGCTATACCTAACCCCATAAACGATATGAGTTTCCAGGTGTGATCATGTGCTAATCGCAGACTCGAGAAATAAACTACAGAGGGCAGTTCACAATTTAAAAAAAAAAAAATCTTGAACGAATATGAGATAGAAATATCAATAAATTAAACAAATGTGTTAAAATTTAAAATCGCAATCAAAGACAGTTTCAGAAAACCAAATATTACAATAATTATTTATGCTATCTGGTGACCTATTCCAAAGATGTAATATGTTGACTTCAAAATTAATAAAATTTAACTGTACCATATGTGTCAAACGATTAAAAGCCATTTTAAAACAATGAACCAATAAATTAAACTCACATTATATAAAGTCATGGCAGTTCCTGTTACTACTTTATGGGTCACAAAATTGGATCCTGACAAAGAGCTAACTGAAGAAAATAGAAGCAGCTGAAATGTGATTTCTGTGCAATGTGGCAAGATATTCCTGTCTAGATTTAAGAATAAAAGACACAAGAGAAGAACTGCAAATATTTAGTATTGTTGAAAAGACGGAAGAATACAGGAACAATTGACTGGAACATCTTATCGAATGGGGCATAACCGTATAGCAAGCCAACTCATCCTATAGGCTTAACCCAAAAGGACGTAGAGATATTGGAAGGCCGAGAAAACGCTGGAAGAATCCATTTTAACTTGGATATAAATCGGAACAAATCACTCGGTTTAACCCATAAATATGATTGTTGCCGTTGTTGTAGATGACGTTGACGATGCTTATTTATTTATTAGGCCTATTTTATTTATTTATTTATTTATTTATTTATTTATTTATTTATTTATTTATTCATTTATATCAACAGTGGTTGGCCAATAAATATCCAGCACAGTGACATAATTCAAATTCAAATTTATTTACAATTTACATTTCAATGAATACATATGAATAGATACCCGAAATGAGCATATGCTTCGTGCTCGGGTACAGTCCAGTAGAGTCTACATAAATTTTACAGACATCAATAATAATGTTGATGATAGAAATAATAGTAACAGCAATAATAATAATAATAATAATAATAATAATAATAATAATAATAATAGAATAATCGTGACGAAGATGATACAAAGATAGTAATACCAAATAATAATAATAATAATAATAATAATAATAATAATAATAATAATAATAATAATATTATTATTATTATTATTATTAGTGATAAAACAAAAATATTTACAATAATAAAATAAATACTAAGACTGATAAAATAAAATATAATACCACTAGCGAGAGTTAACACAACTTAAATAAGCATATAATAATCGGAAAAAATGACGAACTCGAAAATCAACGGAAAAGTTCGTTGTATCGCAGACGACAGCAACCGCGGTATTGACATTGTGTTAAATAATAATAATAATAATAATAATAATAATAATAATAATAATAATAATAATAAAATAAGATAGACTATTATTCTTAGAACATTTCACTTCCCACGACCCTGCCGACAGAAATAGCTTGACGGTTGTGTTTATTTAATGGATAGGACACGAGATCGCACCTGAACTCGCGCGACATGATGAATTAAGGCGAAATAACGTCATTAGTATGCGGTCGTGCGAAGAGTGGTGCGTGCGTGCAAGCTGTAAATACTGATGCCTCACACTGCGCAAATGTGTGCAACAGGGTCATGACAGAGGCCAGTGTGGGACCTAGAGACGTGTCCACCTTATTATTACTGACAGACACTGACGACTTATGGGGTTGAGATGACCCTTGCTATCTAACCAATATAATCGGAGTCGTCGATTTTACTGCAATTGATTTCCCATCTACCACCACCACCACCACCACCACCACCACCACCACCGTGTTCCTAAGAGATTTTTTCTAAAGACAAATTGAAAGAACCAAAGGCATACAGAATCAGAATTTTATATTTGTGATATGAAAATGTTTCCACTAAGAATATATGAGCCGTTCAGAGCAGAAGTGGTGTGAGTCAAATTTGAATAATGAGGTTTAAAGTAACAATTCTGTAAAATATATCGCAAAGAAGCAATTTATATGTCCTTCGTGCTATCCACTGACTACTAATAGTTTAAATAGACTGAATATTAATTGCTACTTTGCGCTGTATTTTACAGAATGTTTACTTTAACCTTCATTGCCCATTTTTTACTTGCACCACTTCTGCTCTGAACGGCTCACATGTGAAGTAGCTTCTAGTAGCATGAGCATTCGATAGTTGGCGCCTCTTTGCGTTTAATGGCATGGTTTATATTTACCCCCAAGTTTACACTTACCCCTGTTCACCTTATTCGAATAAGCTACAAAAATATTTTTAGAACTCATAGCCTATGTACCCCATAGGTATGAAAAATTCAATAATTCAACGGCAGATACATGAGCGTGCTAAGAGGGATGAAGTTACAGGAGAATGGAGAAAGTTACACAACGCAGAACTGCACGCATTGTATTCTTCACCTGACACAATTAGGAACATTAAATCCAGACGTTTGAGATGGGCAGGGCATGTAGCACGTATGGGCGAATCCAGAAATGCATATAGAGTGTTAGGTGGGAGGCCGGAGGGAAAAAGACCATTTGGGAGGTCGAGACGTAGATAATATTAAAATGGATTTGAGGGAGGTGGGATATGATGATAGAGAATGGATTAATCTTCCTCAGGATAGGGACCAATGGCGGGCTTATGTGAGGGCGGCAATGAACCTCCGGGTTCCTTAAAAGCCAGTAAGTAAGTAAGTAACATACATGAGCGTGTCAATATATTTTGTGTTATTTAGCGCAGATACAGTATATCTGGCGAGAGATTGTTTTTTTTTTCATGTGCGGGAGACTTCTGTTGCAAGGTCACTCCTTCCACGATCTATAAATGTTGCTCACAGTAGTTCTAGACTAGACACTGACACCCTGCAATTAATTGCAAGCAATGTGATCGCAGTTCACACGGTATACATACCCGGCGAGCACGAAGTGTCAGTTATCAGGCAGCTGTGCTTGTTGTTTCACCAAGTTTCATATTTCGCACCTTGTCTACCAGCAGGAACTCAATAACCCAGTTGTATACAACTTCTGCTAGGAGAATATGCTGTTCAGTTTATGGAACGAAGTACACGCTTTCGATACAGCTGAACTAAATCTAGGAAAAAGTGAGTTTACTCACTCAGAAGGCGCTGATGTTGACTGAGGGAGAGTGCAAAAGACCAGAGCCTCCTGGATCGCATTTCCTTCGTTCCCAAACTCGTGGAATATGAGAAGAAATTTTTTCATTCATTTTCTGCTATTGCAGAACAATTTTCAACTTTTTATAGTAGGCCTATCACTTCTTTTTAACCTCATTCTGTCTTGTACTTGCTTCATATGTTTGCTAAATGAAAAGAAGGTTCATTTCACACAGAAAAAATAAGCTGCAACAAAGCAGTATGCTCGTTACCATCAACAAATATTCCGTTCCATTCTCATATGTGAAATCATTAGGGACCTACAGTTTTTTCTCGTAACAGTGCTACATGAGAAGAAGTACTTTCTTTATTATTATATATATATATATATATATATATATATATATATATATATATATGCAAAATTTCTTATATTAATATTCTCATTATATAAATATGTTTTAGATTTATATTTTTTCTCCCTATAACGTAGTTCTACTAAACTTATATCAAATTAATTCTCAACATTAGCTAACTCAACTTAATTATAATTTATTTAATTAAATTAGCTCATAAATTAAGTTACTATTTTATCTTATAGGTTTATCTAAATTTACATAAACATGTACTAGTCGTTAAATCATAACTGAAGAATATTGCTGGAGAATCTTTTAAGTGTAATGTAAACATTCGTAATTTATATATGTATTGTATTGATTAGGAACTCCAGCTTGGGGGTTGGGCGAAGGGCTAACTACCCATCACCGTAAAAAACAACTTGCTACGAAACCTTCAAATAAGTTGGAGGCCGGAGGGAAAAAGACCTTTGGGGAGGCCGAGACGTAGATGGGAAGGAAATATTAAAATGGATTTGAGGGAAGTGGGATATGATGATAGAGACTGGATTAATCTTGCTCAGGATAGGGACCAATGGCGGGCTTATATGAGGGCGGCAATGAACCTCCGGGTTCCTTAAAAGTAAGTAAGTAAGTAAGTATTGTATTGATTAAGGCTGGTTGAGTGAAAGAGAAGGCCTTATGGCCTTAACTCTGGCAGCGAAAATAAAACATTCTATTCTATTCTATTCTATTCTATTCTATTCTATTCTATTCTATTCTATTCTATTCTATTATCAGGCAGGACATCTCAGTTGACGATATGTGTCAGAGGAAAAACAATTGTTTGAATGTATCTGAAGTCACAAGTTTGATGTATTTATTTTCTACCTATTTTGACTCGCTACATACTCTTGGGGTTTCTGACTAAATAAAGATTGATTTATTGATTGATTGCCGTACAGTATAGCGAATTTCTGTTCAGTTTATAATTTATTTTATTGGTTTCTAATTTATTCTAGTGATCTTTTGTAATCTTTTAATAGAACAGTTAATTGTATTAGGTTAATTATTAATAAAATTGTAGCTGATTGAGAAATCATCTCTCAAGCGCCTGAAAATTCCTGAAGCCAGTATAACACCTCGAACTACTAGAAGACATCTACGTGATGAATTGCGAAAGAGATCGTTTGAATCCTGGTGTCAGTTACCTCATAAGGGGAAAGGTGTTGTCATCTATGAAGAATATTCAAGAGCCAATTCATGGGTCAGCACAGAAAAGAATTTATCTTCGGAATATATTAATGCACTCAAGATGTCCTGCAACCTTACTGCAGTGCGCTCCTTTCCTGGCAGAGCTTTCAGCACGACCCGTTGCCGTCAACCAGACTGCAACGAGACAGAAACTCTTCGCCACGTGTTGGGCTTTTGTCGGAAAGGAGAGTTATTGCGTACCAGCAGGCATCATAGAGTCCTTGGAGCTATCGCCTGTCTTCTTCGGAACAAGGGTTGGGAAGTTCATGAAGAAGTCCACTGCATTTCTGAAGACGACTGTCACAGAAGAGCGGTTATAATAGCAACAAACAAGCAACAACAAAAGGATATTATCATAGATCCAACTATACGCATGGAGAGAGATCTAAAGCAAGCTCATCAGGTTGATCAGGAAAAGAGGGCCATTTATGAACCTTAGATTCCCTACCTTGGTTCCAAGTATAACATCCCTCTCTTCAATTGGTTAGTGACAGGTTTATTTTTTGGTGCTCGGAGTTCTTTACCAAAATTTACATATAATTTTTTAAAACAATTATCAATATCATCTTTTGAAATTAAAAAAAATCATCACGCAAATTCTTAAAGACTCCCTGCAGATTACACAGTTTCATTTATATCACTCAGAAGGCCTTAATTAAGGATATGCTAATTTTAAATAAAATCTTTTATTTATAAGTATAATTTTATAATCATCTTCTAAGATTTTATTTAATAATTGATCATCAATGGTGCTTAATTATTACTTTTATTTTTATAACAATATTCATATTTAATTGATTATATTTGTTTGCTATTAATTTCCGGATCCTCGTGGTCATCCTTAATTAAGGCCGGACGAGTTATTTCTCTCTCTCTGTCTCTGTCTCTCTCACTCTCATATTTTAAACACATTTTTAACAAATTTACATTGCTGCAACTGGTATAGACTATAAGGCAAACTGCTTTGTTTTCTTCATCATTTCATTTATTTCTATTTCTCTTTATTATTCCATCAATACACTCCTCTCCCCATCATTTCATCTATCATCCGCAATAGTTATAATAGACTGAGGGTAGTACCACAGTCTAGTACCTACAGTCACGAAGCTCAATACGTAGTAAATATGCATCCATAGATAGTTGCTAACCACTAGTATCGCTACTATCGCCTCATTACAGACAATGCGAAATAGTACCTGCACAGTCTATTGTTCCTAGTACCCTCATAAACTCAAGCTTCGTGACTGTATATACTAGACTGTGATAGTACCGGTTTCCGATCTTGATATGGAAAGGGCTGGGTCTCCTGACCCCTGGGCTTATCGTATGCGGATGTGACCTGGTTCTATCAGGATCTGATATAGGTACAGATCGCAAAATTTGCCAAAACATGCCTAAGCATCTTGCGATGAATTGGAAGAGGACTTTACCGTCCTGCAGCTAAATTTGATTGTGATTATTATTATTATATTATTATTGTTATTATTATTATTATTATTGCCATTTTTATTGTCATTATTATTATTGCCATTATTATTGTCATTATTATTATTATTATTATTATTATTATTATTATTATTATTATTGCCATTATTACCATTATTATTATTGTCATTATTATATTATTATTATTATTATTATTATTATTATTATTATTATTATTAGTGTGGTAAAAACAGTGTAAATATGCCATATCTATTATTGCTAAGTTTTTTCAAACACTTCTAACAGTGAAAATAAACCAAGGCAGACTAAGTACGTAGGCTACCTGTTTATTTTCACAGCGATGTTTCAATTAACACAACGCAGAGAAGTACGAAGCTTCGCTTTCCGCAGTACAATAGTGTGTTATGAAGTGTTACTCTTGATAAACCAAGAATGATGCAGTCCAGACTTGTCCTTGAGGTATCCCAGGTCCGAGACCTTGAAATCCATGAATACACCATGATCTACCTCCTGCTACGCGACTAGCTTCGTGAAAAGCTTTTCTTTGCATTTTATTTTATTTATTTTACACCTTTTAACGATGTCCATTACACAGAATGTATTAAGGATACCATTGAATAGAACTATCGGATATTCATGGAGTGATTAAGCGTATTTCACTTACCTATTAAAATGTATTTATTTTTAATTTAGTGGATTTACAATTCTTTGGACACCTCACTGAATGCGTCATTTACTTTTATTGCTTTTCTTCACTTTTCTAGAATGCCCTTGTTCTAACACTTACTGTCGAAACATGTCTTTCCTATTACATTGCGTCCGAGTGGTTTTAGGTATTTTTTTATCGGCTATTAAAAGACGCAGTACCAATGCACGGTTTTCTAGAATCGGTGGAATTGATAATGGATGGAATTTTGGCGAGACGCTACCAAGATTGGTCCAATTGACGATAATTGGCCCAAGCGGTTTTCGAACTCACGCCCAAATAGAGCCTCCTCCAATTAGGAACCGGTTAATTTCACGTGTCTTTGACGGTATCCCCTTAGCATTAAAAATTCATCACCATCGATTTGCCTTAAACCGTAAATCTCGGATCTTATTACAAGTAGCAAATTCAATTTGATAATATGGATCCAGTATTACAGCGCTTCAACTAGGACAAGAATTCAGGACCGTGAATATTGTCAAATTTTATGTTCACGTATAACTGCGTCTTTCTTTTCACTGCGTATAAACAAGTTAACTTGGGAATTGACCGCCACGCAAAAATGGAACCCGTTCCTCTTTCCTTCTTGTGCTCTCCTTGTTCTCCTCCTATCCGCACTGTTGTTCATCCATCCCACTGTTGTTCTCCTTCTATAGCTATTATTGTTCTCCTCCTATCCTCATTGTTGTTCTATCGCCATTGTTATTCTCCTCCTATTCTCACTGTTTGTTATCCTTCTATCTCCATTGTTGTTATCCTTTTATCCCTATTGTTGTTATCCTTCTATCCCCATTGTTATTATCCTTCTATTCCCATTGTTGTTATCCTTCTATACCCCTAATTCACCTGCTATGCCCTTTGTTCACCTCCTATCTCTCTTCTTCACTTTTTATCCACCTTGTTCTGTTATTTCCACTGTTCTGCTTGTATCTCCCCGTTATTGTCTCTCTCTCTTATCCTTGTATTCCCCTTGTTCTCCTTGTATCGCTTTTGTCCTCCTTGTGTCCCCGTTATTCTCCTTGTAGACTAGCCCCTTATTCTCCTTATATCCTCTTGTTCTCCTTGTCTTTTCCTTGTTCTTGTTTTCCTCTCGTATTTCACAAGTAGTTCAGCGTAAAAATACCGTAGCATATTATATCCATATGAGTAAAGCTATGCATCTGTTAATTAGAGCTGTGTTAATATTATGTATTTAGATTGTGGTGAAGAACCAAATTAACATATAAGTTTCATTCTACAAAAGGACCTAAACGTTATAATATTTTATTCTACTTGCTTTAAAACGCTAATTTTAACATCTCTTGTGTCGCACTTGCTATTGTATATCTTTATTCATGTCACAAAACTTTCTCTGTAAATATCTATGACGCTACCCACATATTTTATGCTTCCATTTAATGCGGTACAGTATCTATTAGATTATGTCCATCTTTTGGGTTTCTCCTCCAAACTCTTTAGGTTTCTTCAGCGGAACGACAACAAACTGAGTGAGAAAATCAGCCTACTGACTTGGAACTGTCACAGTTTCTTACTTACAGCACCTAAGTTACTTGAACGGACGCGCGTCATTCATTCATTCATTCATTCATTAAGTTTTGTCCTTTGGCTTTGGTGAGTTGTCGTCAGACACAAATATGTTGTGAAGTCCACGTTCGGTTCGACACGGCATAGGACATAGACAAAAAAAAAATAATTTAATTGTATGCAAATGACCATCATTTGTATACGAATGAGTTTAGGACTGAAGGAACTGACAACAAAATTGAAGAGAAGTTCCTTAGAGACCACCATGTGCTTTCGATCAACAACTTCCGCCCTCATAGGTTCTGGTTCACACCAGCTCTGCTGTAACACGAGATTACAGATGTTTTCGTCTTCACTTATCTACGATGATGTCAACTTTCGTTTGCATTTCCTCGAATCTGGAGAAGATACTGTTTACTGCTGCCGCATTTCTTACTCTTCTCCTTCTCTACCTTTCTTCCTCGTTCTCCCTCTTTTCCCTAAATTTCTTCTTATTTTTTCTTCCTTTTCCTCCACTTCTCTATATCATGTATACTTTCCTTCCTCTTTTTAGCTTACACCCATTCCTCCTCCTCCTTTCTATTCCTCATTCAGTCCTTTGTATTCTCTTTTCCTCGCGCATCTCAACTCCTTCCTTCCCTTTTCCAGTTTCTTTCTTCTACTCCACTTCAGCTATTTTCATTCTTCTGCTCTTGTTTTTTCCCTTGTCCTCATCTTTTGCACTCTTCCTTGAATTCCTTTCAGTCTTCTCCATTTTTACCCACTTCAAAATTCTCCGTTCTATCCTTAAACACAAACTCTTCATATTTCTCTCTTTATTAATGTCCCTTACCTCCCCTCTTCAATAATGTCCCATATCACCCCTCTTCAGCCATGTTCATTCTCCTCTTCTTCAGTTATATCCATTCTCGTCCTCTTCAGTCATGTCCCTCCTCTTTACCCTCTTCTTCCTCCTCTTCAGTTCCCTCCATTCTCATCCTCTTCAATGTTGTTCCTTTTCCTCTTTAGTCCTCTTCCCTCTCTTCAGTGTCTTCCCTACTCTTCAGTCTTCTCCATTCTCCTCCTCTTCAGTCGTCTATCTTCTCCTCTTCAGCCTCCTCCAGTCTACTCATCTTGAGTCTCCTACGTTCTATTTATATTCAGCCTTCTTCATTCTCCTCCTCTTCAACCTTCTCCACTGTCCTCAGTAGCCTTCTCCATTCTTCTCCTCTTCAGCTTTCTCGATTCTCTTCCACTTCAGTCCTCTCCATTCTCTTCCACTTCACTCTTCATTGTCTTCCTCTTCACTCTTCATTATTTTCCTCACTCTCTTCCTCTTCAGCCTTCTCCATGCTCCTTCTCCTCAGCCTTCTCCATGCTCCTTCTCAGCCTTCTCTATTCTTCCTCTTTACCCTTTTTCATTCTTTTCCTCTATAGTCTTCTCCATTCTCCTCTTCTTCAGCCTTCTCCAATCTCTTCCACTTCATTCTTCTCCATTCTCTTCACTCCAGTCTTCAACATTCTCCTCCACTTCAGTCTTCTTCATTCTCTTCCACTTGAGTCTTCTCCATTCTGCCCGTTTCCTTCTTCTTCTCTTCATCTTCAGTCGTCTCTTCTTCTCTTCAATCTCTTCTTCACTCTTCTCTCTTCTCCTCCTTTTCAGTTGTCTCCATGCTCTTGATCTTCAGTCATGTCCCTTCGCCTCTTTAGCTCCCTTCCTTCTTCTCTTCAGTTTCCTCTATTCTACTGCGTTTCAGTCTTCCTTCTTTTCAGTGTTTTCTCCTTTCTTCTTTAGTCTTTTCCAGTTTCCTCCTCTTCAGTTATGTTCCTTCTCTTCTTTAATCCTCTTTCTTCTTCTACTCTTCAGTTTCCTCCATTCCACCGTTCTTTAGTCTTCTCCCTTTTCCTTCTCTTCAGTGTTTAACCTTATCTTCTTTAGTCTTCCAGGCTCCTTCTCTTCAGCCATGTCCCTTCTCCTCTTCAGCCCTCTTCCTTCTTCTCTCATTCAGTCTTCCTCCTCTTCAGAGCTCGTCCTTCTTTTCTTTGTCCCTTTTCCTCTTTTCCTTCTACTCTTCCTTGTTGTTTACTTCTCCCTAATCACCACTGTCATCACGTAACTTATAACATGAACATGATGAAGAATTAAACTTTATTGAACTACTTCCGCCTTCAGACGCAATAATGTTTAATTATTGCAACTGTGTAGCATTTACATAATATCTTCCTTTGTAATCGTACCACAGTGAGCTGGCACGAGCGAGAGAACTGTGGTTCATTGTCACATCTATTGTAGTCTTTCGCATCGATACATCGGCTTTGTGTGAGCTGCAGTAAAACTCTGATGCAGGATACTCACTACGAGGACCGCGATTCGCTAAAGTCCTTTATGTTGTCTTCTCGCCGTCTTAATGAACCACTAAAATGTATTTAGAAAATATTCTGAGAAGTGACAGGGTCTGCAACAAATGCAGTGATATTCTGAATTATTCCTAAAGTATCACAGTTTGCATTCTTGTCCTGAACAAGAAACTGGAACTAATACTACTACAAGTTAGAATGAATTCACTACTGTATCAAGGTTAAAAACCAATCTACCGAAGTTACTATGTTGTCAAATGAAACTATGCAAGCTTATGAGTAATTCTGATAACTAGTGTTCAATTCCGCACTCAAAATTGTGGGTTCAACTTTTCTTAGATTTATGTCTCTTGGATTTAAGAATTTTAGAAGTATTAATAAAAGCAATGGAAAAAATGCCAGATATTACTGTAGAAAACTATGAAATTTAAAGGAAATATTTATGCTTTATGGCGATAGTTCTTCCTCTTTCATGCTAAACATATAGATAATGTAAGTGGAGTAGTACAGAAAAGCAAGATAACAAATAATGAAACCTACGAATTCGCATCCTGGCTAGGCATTTCAAGTATTAATTGAGGGGCTTAGAACAAAAAGCAGGTACGTGACGGAAACCTAGTTTTGAGGAAATTACAGTTAAAGTTCTACATGCAATGAAATATTATACACTAGTTTGGTGAAATGATGCCCATATAGCAGCAGTGCACAGAGTGATCACTTACCTGATTTTATCCCAAAGAAACATCCTTTTGGGCTATCACAACACGCAATTACCTCATTTTTTTAATAATGTCACTTACCTGCTTTTTGTTCTAAGCCCCCAATTGTGATCTCTATTTGTTCGTCTGCCATGGAATTTAGTTTATAAATAATAGATCCAGTACCTTAGAAATATATGGAGAATTCTGAATGAAAGAAGCAAGGTGAAGGTTAATTGTGATTTAAAAGTTTGTGAATATGTCCCTGAATCAGTTTAGAGTCCAGACACTTTCTGCCATATCATCGTAGTTATGACAACGTAACAGGCAGGTAACGAGGAAAAATTGCTCACGGGTATTTTAATATCGCTTTCATACAGTCTATTTTTTTTTTCGCTCAACATAATAACTGAAATTGCGTTGAACTATTAATCAACATTTAGTCATGTACAAAATCCAGTAAACAAATCTATATATAGCCTGTATACGTTAACCACAGCGACAAGTATTGAAGGTAGTAGGCTATTGTATTAGTTTTACAGTTTTACTTTAATAGCGGTATACGAAGTGTGATAATGAAATGGATCTATTGTAATACTTAAAGCCGATTTCAGAAATTTAACGCAAATAGGCGTTTTCAGTATTCCTGATAGCGGATAAGTGGAGAAGATATTTTGTAGATGCCGTCAGTATACGACGATTCTTCTTAAATTATTTTATGAATTTCGTTTATATTTTTACCTCTACTGAGGAATGTGGACGTCAGGCCAGAAGCCGGCAGGTCGTAGCCCTTTATGGGCTGTTCGCGCCACGGTTTGGATATAGTGAGATCATGCAAGAGCAATTCCTAAAAGGCTAATTTGGCCGTCTCTTCAATGTTGCCAACTAATACCAGATATCACCAAAGAGGGTAAAATCACAATGTCATGTAGGCCTACTATAATAATAATAATAATAATAATAATAATAATAATAATAATAATAATAATAATAATAATAATAATAATAATAATAATAATAAATTATTAACAATAACGATATATTAATTATTTACTTATTTACCACATTTTATCTTTATGTTGGGAGATGTTTTCTAAATGGTTCAATAATATGTGAAAGAGTAGGTTTATATTTTCCTCCTGGGCCTCTCGTACATTATGTTGGTAATTAGTAGATTAATATGATCCAGTATTAAAATGTATTTTGTCTGACAACATGAAATTCATTTCTCTGATAAATAGTTTACGATTTACTAGACCTAACCTAAAAATGTATTTTGTTTGATCACGTGAAATGATTAGTACAAACTCCGAAAACCGAATGCCACTTTGAAATGTATGCTTAAGAATATTACTCCTAATAATTTTGCTATTGCAGTTATAATTGTTATCTCCGTGTGCATAATTTCTTCTTCACTATCGTCTTTCAGTTCATTATACATATGAAATATAGATTCCTGAAGCGTAGCCTACTCTGAATGGAACAGGTTTTATTTCTTGGAGGACTCACTGTCACGCTATTTCCTCTCTTTGTAATAAAAACCTAAACACGAAAGAAATTAATTAAAAATGTGAAATGGTATTTCTATGGATCACCCAAGTGTTTGTATCACACCGTATGTTATATTTATTTACACTTATCTGACTATAATTTTGAATTGTAACCACAACGCAACACATAAAATGACTATTATGTATTAGTAGGAATACTGATATTTTAATTATTAGTATGTTCAAATTTCACTAGCTTCCAGTAATCGGCTCAGAAATCTACACCAATCTAAATTTTTAGAATTTGCATTATCGACAACAGCTGTTACTGCTGCCAACATAACAGTTAGAAAATCACTACCAGTTGTAGTATTCTCAGTACCGAAATTCGAAACGAAGTTGGCAAAAGAAAATTCGATCTTCAAACTAGAAAATCACCATAATCCACTAGCATATGTAGTAATGGGGTAAAAATGATTAGGTTTCACCTTTTAGGTATTAAGCTGGTCCGGACTATGTACTGTATGCGCCCATCACGGACAAGTGAAAGAAAGTTCAGGTTTATTACATAAACAGTTTCATCAGCAAGCAGGCTTGTCACGAACATAATAAAACACAAAGCGCGGCCACCAAAATTTCATGGTCGTTGCAGCTTCTTCCACAAGAAAACAGGTTCCGAGCGCCTTTAAATCTTCCTAGATTCTCGCACGAACCGATATGCTCGTCCGCAGTTAAAAGGCTGGGAACTACTGAAGAGTCCTAGACCTTGACATTCGTGCAAATAAACCACGTGGTGAGAGCTGCCCGATACACAAACACACAGCGCTAGGCCAACACGTGTGAAGATGGGACATATTGTTATCGGGCGATCGCAAGCCGTGATAGTGGCAGCACTTGCTACCTAGCCGTGCCTCGCACCGCCGCGGATTCAGTTAGTCTTGCATGTGCAGTGTAATTAGACGCAGGGATTGAGTCGCGCGCTATGAGGACGACGGTGCGCTTCTGCGAAACAAATCGATACTACAACCCGCCGTCAAAATGCTCCAGCTTATCTTCGAGATGGTGAGTATACACGTGCTTGCTAGCATTTTAAACTACTGCGTTATGTGAAAGCTGACGATACAACTTTGCTCTCGTATCTCCTTCGCAAGTTTCGTGTAAACAAGTTTCAGATGATGCTCGTTAGAAAGTGATTAGCAATACTCACTTCTGTCTTGATAAATAGATACTGTTGTTATTCTAAGTGTAAGAGCATGGAAGAAAAATTTGCTTTAATAGCAGCATATAGCATGGATTTAAGATAAGACCGGGAGGGAGCGGCGCTAGCTAGTGGGCTAGTTCCCACCCAAAGTTACATCATGCCACCTCCCCCACCCCGCTACAGAAATATTGGTATTTTTCCAGGAAAGCTACACCAAAGGAAGCACAATTTTCGGCTAAACTAGCGCTGAGGTATTTCCCTTCGTACTCCGCTTATACACCTTACATGTATGAATCTGTGACAGGTTAAGTTCGGTTAGTTTAGGCTTTTAATATGTCTTGCATATCCGATCCGCTGCATCTCCACAAAAATCCCACATAAATTCAATGATTTTCATTTCCGAAATCACCGGAACTACCCCAGCGCTAGTTTCACCCAATTTTCGTTTGCTTCACTGGTTTCTGTCAGATGTATACAGGGCTTTCATTTTAATACTTCCGAGTCTAAGTAATATTTATTTAAATTACATTTAAAAGCTAAACTAGCGCTAAAGTAGTTCCCTTCGTACTCCGCTTATACACCTTGCGTATACGAATCTGTGACAGGTTAGGTTCGGTTAGTTTTTAATATGTCTTGCATATACGATCCGTTGCATCTCCACAAAAAAAACCCTATTAAATTCAACGATTTTCATTTCCGAAATCACCGGAACTTCTTCAGCGCTAGTTTCACCCAATTTTCGTTTGCTTCATTGGTTTCTGTGAGATGTATACAGGGCTTTCATTTCAATTCTTTCGAGTCTACCTTGCATATACGAATCTGTGACAGGTTAGGTTCGGTTAGTTTAAGCTTTTAATATGTCCTGCATATACGATCCATAAAAATCCCTTACAAATTCAACGATTTTCATTTCCGAAATCACCGGAACTTCTTCAGCGCTAGTTTCACCCAATTTTCGTTTGCTTCATTGGTATCTGTGAGATGTATACAGGGCTTTCATTTCAATACTCCCGAGTCTACCTTACATATACGAATCTGTGATAGGTTACGTTCGGTTAGTTTAGGCTTTTAATATGTCTTGCATATACGATCCACTGCATCTCCACAAAAATCCCTCATAAATTCAACGATTTTCATTTCCGAAATCACCAGAACTACTTCAGCGCTAGTTTCATCCAATTTTCTTTTGCTTCACTAGTTTCTGTGAGATGTATACAGGGCTTTCATTTCAATACTTCCGAGTCTAAGTAACATTTATATAAATTACATTTAAAAGCTAAACTAGCGCTGAGGTAGTACCTTTCGTACTCTGCTTATACACCTTGCATGTACGAATCTGTGACAGGTTAGGTTCGGTTATTTTAAGCTTTTAATATGTCTTGCATATACCATCGACTGCATCTCCACAAAAATCCCTAATGAATTCAACGATTTTCATTTCCGAAATCACCGGAACTACCCCAGCGCTAGTTCCACCCAATTTTCGTTTGCTTCACTAGTCTCTTTGAGATATATACAGGGCTTTCATTTTAATACTTCCGAGTCTAAGTAACATTTATTTAAATTACATTTAAAAGCTAAACTAGCGCTGAAGTAATTCCTTTCGTACTCCGATTATACACCTTGCGTATATAGGAATCTGTGACAGGTTAGGTTCGGTTAGTTTACTCTTTTAATATGTCTTGCATATACGATCCGCTGCATCTCCACAAAAATCCCTTTTAAATTCAGCGATTTTCATTTCCGAAATCAGCGGAACTACCCCAGCGATAGTTTCAACCAATTTTCGTTTGCTTCACTGGTTTCTATGAGATGTATACAGGGCTTTTATTTTAACACTTCCGAGTCTAAGTAACATTTATTTAAATTACATTTAAAAGCTAAACTAGCGCTGAAGTAGTTTCCTTCGTATTCTGCTTATACATCTTGCATATACGAATCTGTGACAGGTTAGATTCGGTTAGTTTAGGCTTTTAATATGTCTTACATATACGATCGACTGCATATCCACAAAAATCCCCTATAAATTCAACGATTTTCATTTCCGAAATCACCGGAACTACTTCAGTGCTAGTTTCACCCAATTTCCGTTTGCTTCATTGGTTTCTGTGAGATGTATACAGGGCTTTCAAATGTCCTGCCCTACTACTCTCACAAAGTTTTATAATCTTTTTGAAACATAGACACAGTTACATACTATGCATAGTACACACGTTTACTGTCAAGAATGCAGAGCAGAATCTTGTTATATTCAAAGCTTCCTATGAAAGATATTCGTAACATTTGTAATGCATAAACAATGTCTGGAAATTTAAAGACACAACGCAGTCGTAGTAGTGATTCATTCCCGAAGCATTCCACACATAACTCCTCACATAAAAGCAGTGATATCAGCCATTGTCATTATCATCTACATCCACTGTCAAGGAGTAAGAACTAACGAACCAAAAATGAACATTCATGAATTACTACATTCCGACATAAGACCAGCTTGTCGTAAGATCACTATTTAAGGGAACCCAGACTTTGAAAAACAGTAAAAAATTGTATTTATTTTTTTACTGCATTATACAGTGTGTTAAAAAACGGATCAAATATTTTCATAAGGGGTGCTAGAGTTCATCAAAATAAGTAAAAAAAGTCTAATAAACATGTGTTCTAAAATTAATATCTTCCGAGATATTAGGACTTGTTCATAGCAGATGGTAGATTTGACTTTCATTCATCATAACAAACCCTTCTGCTCGACGACTTAAGGAATCACGCAACCTCTCAAACACCCCTAGTTGGCCTCTGATGTGCTGACAGACGTTGAAGACACGCTCTTGTAGTACATCTTCAATGGGTCTTGCATACACTAAGGCCGCAAATACCCCCATAATTAACAGTCCAAGGGATTAAGGTCTGGGGAACGAGCAGGCCATGGTACAGGACCTCCCCGGCCAATCCACCGAAGATTAAATACCCGTGTTAGATGTCGGACTTTGTTACGGAAATGGGCTGATACTCCGCCATGCATAAACCACATTTCTGTAGTCTTGTGATGATATGGCACTTCCTTCAGCAAGACGGGCAATTGGTTTGCTTAGAAACGCCGATACTGAGAACCAGTTAATCTACGGGGTAGAATGTGTGTCTCTCATAACTGTCACCAACACACGAATTTTTAAAAGTACGTTTTTCGTAAAAACTATCAATTTTAGGTCGCATGTTTATGGGATCTTTTTCTTCTTGTTGGAATGCGTACTACCCATCCCTCAAAATATTAGATCCTTTTTAACACTCTATATTCCCTGATATTTTGTCTTTCCGATACATGAAACACATACATTAGTCACTTTTAAAGCGATATTTTCTTGTAACAATCCACTCTATCCAGCTGGGATGTACTACAATTTTTAAGGTCACCTTAAAAAATGATTAAAAATTTCATTTTCAGCTTTTTAGTGTATTATACTTTGTGAAATTTCCAATACAACCCACCCTGTTTTTCTTTTTTTGCGAATTCAAGCCGGAAAAGAATGGTTTTGCCTCTACAAATGAGAACTGACCTTATTCATTGTTACTATGAACGTCACAAAAATTATTTAAGTGCATAAATAATTAATTGTGAAAGCTTGTAAAAAATTTCGAAAATATGCCGCAGAATTTTCTTCTGAATGCTGTTCATTTCATAGAAGAGGCTAATAATAATAGAGAAGAAAAACGACGACAATATCTCAATGTTTTGAAGTTGGTTTTGTTGTTTAGTTAACTGTGCGAAGACAGGTCTGAACCTGACAAGTGATACCAATAAGTCACTAATTATGAGGCAAGTAGGCCAGGAGAAAATGGAATATGGTGCCAGTTTCTTTTTCCCTCCATTGCATACATCACCGATTAGCTACATATTACACTGATCAGGAAGTTTGTTTATACCTGCATAAACCCAATTCTTTATGAAGTTAAAGGATTTTTTAAATCTTTCTTGACTTGTGAAAATCTCATACTTATCTATTGAATTTCACGAATAATGTCGTAGGTTGGTGTAAGTACAAAAAATGTTTTTAAATATGTGTGAAATTCAATAAATTGGACATCAATTTCATGGTGGCGGTGTAGTAGGAAAACACGATTTAAAAATAGAAGTTGACAGGTTCGAACCGGATATATCATGAGAAGTGAGACCATGCTGACCTGTGACATACGAGCTACATTTGAGACATAGTCATTACTTAACAAAGCTGTTTTAAGAAGTCATTTTCTTAGCCCACGTGTGTTTGAATATACTCGTCAAACCCACACAACCTTGTACGGATTTCATTACAATATCGCATTTCCCCTTCCCGATCTCCCCTTGACAGTTCTTAAGAGGGGAAGTGCAGTCTTAATTCCCTTCTGCTGAATTTTTACTTTGGAACGCTGCCGCTAGAGAGTTGAAAAAAGCTACTTGTATAAAAATATTGTTTCTTTACTGTAGGTATTTGTCATCGCACTTGTAATATTCTATACAATCTTCGATGTCATGTCAGAACCACAGCTTTTGGTTTCGAAACCCGACTACAGAACGTGTTTTTCCCAATTATCAATGCGATGCCCTTTGACGTACATTTTAGTAGTCTCTCTGCTCCTTTACAAAAGCGTAAGTCCGACATTCGTGACTTTGCAAGACCATTAAATCGCGATACATCTATACTACATGAAAAGTTAAGATTTAAGAATTAAAGTTCTCTTCAAAAGCTGCTTTCAGAGCGAGCGAGCGAGCGAGAGAGAGAGAGAGAGAGAGAGAGAGAGAGAGAGAGAGAGAGAGAGAGGGAGAATTCAGGGAGTAAAAAGGTTGATAGCAAAAACAGGATACGTTTCCCATACAATAAAATAATAATCTGACATATTTTATATAGGTTTCTCATATATCTATCAACTTTTGTTAAAGGTTTCATTTTTCTCTTTTATACGGTTTCTTGGAGAAAAAAAAAACTTTTGGACACAACCACTTTTTGCAGAAATTAATTGAGAAAAAGTATATGAAATCTTGTTTCATTCATATTGTCAGCTGTATCAACATACAAATAAATACTTTATAAGTGTTTTATTAAATTAAAACTTAACGTTGGAACGATTTCCTGGACAAGAAAACCATATTTTATGTTTATATTTTTCTCTTTCAAAATTTGGATCCTCCAGTCTTTGAATATTTGGCACGTCAGGTATATTAAGTAAATACCGAAAAATGATTCTAATAACAACACAAACTATGCTCAATCAAAATAAAATGTAATATTATTATTATTATTATTATTATTATTATTATTATTATTATTATTATTATTATTATTCACACCTGTGGAGTAACGGCTAGCGCGTCTGGCCGCGAAACCAGGTAGCCCGGGTTCGATTCCCGGTCGAGGCAAGTTACCTGGTTGAGGTTTTTTCCGGGTTTTTCCCTCAACCCAATATGAGCAAATGCTGGGTAACTTTCTGTGCTGGACCCCGGACTCCTTTCACCGGCATTATCACCTTCATCACATTCAGGCGCTAAATAACCAAAGATGTTGATAAAGCGTCGTAAAATAACGACTTAAAAATTATATTATTATTATTATTATTATTATTATTATTATTATTATTATTATTATTATTATTATTATTATTATAGATGTTTTCACTCACCACACCCATTGCTATTGTCATCTTCTGCCACCTCAACATTCTCCTCATCCTGACGACTTGCTTTTTTTTTTATCCGATTCATTTTGATGATCGTTCATTTGTAAAACGAAATATTTAACCAATAACAGCTAATATGGCGATGAAACAAAAGGAGACAACACTAATACCATCTTCTTGATATTTTCTAATAAGAACCGCATAAGTCTGTGATTTTCAATGGCACAAATCCAGTTTTTGTAGAAATTTATGTCAATAGATGCCGCTTCAAATGAAATGAAGATAATTGTGCTATGCTCAAAATTGGAATTTTTGTACTTTTCCTATTTTTTCTATCAACCTTTGAATTACTGAAAGGCCTTCAAAAACAGTATGAGAAAGGTAGATAGAAAATATCTTTAAGAGAAAATGGAGCACGGAATACGGAGTATTACGTATAAGGTAAGAGTAAGGTTGATATGAGAAAAAAGTAGAAAAATGAAACAAAGTAATAAGAAGGTAGAAAGGAAACCATTATACGTATAATTCACGGGAAGTTGGTAATAATGTTAGTATTAACTACTTCAACATGTTATATAAGCCTTCGTTCTTCTTTTCACGACACTGCTCTCGAAGATGTATACCATGTCTGGACTCCTTCGTCGAGACTAGATACATTTCAGATATTTTTCCTCGGAGATTAATAAGTTTGTGACTAAACCGAAGTATCGCGGTTCAAAAGCAACCAGACATAATGGATTTTTCGGAGAAAGGGATTTATACCGGCTTCTTTCAGGAGAGAAGTGAAGCTCGAATTTTACGTCATACTTAGTTTGAGATAGCCTATACAGGATGTTTCAGAAGAACTATTTTTAATTTTCAGATATGATATATAAAGAGTTGAACGGTACCGATGCACCAAAATTTAAGAGGTGATTCTAAACTTTTACTATACTTTTCCTTCGATGGAGCACCGTTAAGCAAGAAACAAATAGTCTTTGCCCAATGTTTGCAGCGCTTTATTGCGGTAATGGCCGAAGGGAAATGACTGATTGCTATACAAGCAGATAGGAAAAATAATCTGAACGTTAATGTCTTGAATCTTCTTTTGCATGTCAACTCGTCTAACCATGAATTTAAATTGAATAATTGCGAAAATTGTTAAAATAAATCTTGCAACGCAGCGCACTGTCGCGTGTCACTGACTGAATACAGCAGAGGGGGAGGGGAAGGTAAGGAATGCAGACCGCGCTTGGTAGAGTTATTGCAGTAACCGTGATGTTGCCAAATGCTTCATATAAACATCCTCTAAAACGGTGAATGTTAGAGAAAAAACTTATTTAGACTTTTCAAATCTCTCCTCATGATCCATTACCAGTTTTATTTTGGTGTAGAGGTTACCATCCACCCTGTAGGGCCTATTATGAGATATATTGATACCTATAAAAGAAATTAGGATTTCAAAGAATCGGAACGTGAAAAGTACCTGGCCATTATCTCCAAGGCGTTTGCCTCGCCTTGAAAATATTATTTGACGGGGAATTTGACAGAGGACGTTGCTCCGATTAAATTCGCCGTGCCTAATAATTAGCAATGCCGGACGCTGCTCCATATGCGATATGCATGCCTGCTAATTCAACATTTGTAAACCGATGCATTTTAATAACATTGGAAATTCATAAACAGAACTGACAGTAGTTATTTTGTGGCATACAACGAAAAGAAATCAACTTCAATTATTTCCACGGTAACGGGAAAATCTCGGACACAATAAATTAAAGACAGCTCTGGGCAGTAATAAGGTCAATTACTTTTGACTTTTACCGTATTAACTCTGCACGGAAGCATTTACGGACTGTACTTTATTAAGAAAAAATATTTAATTACCTAGATTTTATCATATTTATTAGACGACTGTCCTCTTTGGGAGGTGTTTCTCGCGGTTTCTCCAGGACAATCGATCCTGCCAAAATAATCCTGCATACACCGATGACTGTAATGGTGTAATGTAATCATTTTAAGATTTTATAATACTTTAAGTCTCCTCAGCAAAATAACCGTGACGTCTTTCGTATTTTTAGGAAACAAGAAAAAGTATGAATTCTGATAGATTTTCACACAATATTTGTTATTAGATGGAAATCACATTATTTAAATATTCGAGGAAGTTTTAACATCTTCTAAGATGGAATTATTCAAAACTTATTTTATTTTCTCCCCCGACCTACAAATCGAACTTTGTTTCACATTCACTTAAAATATGTTTTTCCCCCCTTCCTGAAAACATTACAAATCTCACTCGCGGAGAACACAGCCAAGACGGCATTACAAAAGCCTACGTACTATCTGTTATTATTAATGTCCATAATCATGGTATTCTTTTTTACTGTCTGATATTATTTTTTACGTAATTGCAAATGTTCGGATTACTAAGCAACTCTGATGTATTCGTTCTTCGAGTCAGTGTTCTGTGTAATGAGAAACGTTGAATATTGCATGCATCAGCATGTGCAACGTGTTCAATTATTCACTACTGCGCCCCATAACCACACAATCAAGCTGGCAAAACAGTATCGGCATTTTCATAACACTTTTATAATTACGACAATTCCACGATTGTTGATGCAATATGAGGAGGGTTGATAAGTATTTAGCCTTCCAATCATGACAACGGATTTCATGATCATTAGTAATTTCAGTCCTCCATGTTGTATTTTCCTAATGTTGGTAAAAGTTTTCAACTCGTAGCTATATTATTTTAAGAAAGCTGAATCCTTGCAATATTATGTTGAGATTTGCCAATGTTTTCATTAAGATGTTAAGGTGAAACCATTTTTACACATATTTCATTATGGCTGAAAAATGAGTTCTCTATTTCGAATTCTACACAAAAAAATTAATCAAAACGGTGGAATAATTCCTCTTCTCAATCATGAAAATGCTTCGAGCATAGAAATCAGCTGAAACTGTTATGTCTTCAGTTTTTTGGGATGAAGGAGGCGTTACCATGATTGGTTTCCTGGAACATAGTATCATTATGAATATTTAATACTATTCTAACCTTCCAAGATACCTGCAAAAAGTACTGAAACCTAAAAGGCAAGGAAAGCTGAGCAAAAGATTCTTTCAACAGAATGTTTGCAACTCATGTGACATTGCAACGACTTTGGGTTTGAATTGTTAAGTTATCTACCATGTTCATCAAATTTGGCTCTGTGATACTATTTTATGATTCCAGACCACGAATAGGACTTGAAAGGAAGAAAATTCATAACTGCAATCAGGTTATAGAAGCTGTGAATTATTTTTCTGGCAAAAGAAATCTGAATTTTACCTGAGAAGAACAGAAAAGGCTTTTGGACCGTCTCCTTAAGTGTATTAATGTTAAAGATGTTTATGTTGGAAAATAAATATGTATAAATAAAATCAATGTTTTTCATGTAGTAGGTTAATAAATCATTAATCTCCCCTTGCAAATACGATGTGAGATTTTAGGTCTTTGCAGTTATTTGGCTGTTAGGAATAATTTGGTGTTTTCAATTGTATCTTCAGACCTACTGTAGTGTCTGAAATTTCAGACCTACTGTAGTGTCTGAAATTTCAGAACTACTTAGTCTACAAGTTTCATTGACAGGATTGTATTAACCAAAATCTAAGTATCGTATACTGTTCACTTCTGCTATGTCTGGCTAATCGAAATAACTGGATACAAGACCCCAACGGGAAATATTTTTTATGGACCTTTCATTTTAATTTTTCAACCTCAATACATTTGTTTGATGTCTATACTTGCAACGCAATAAGGGAATCTTCTACAACAGTGCTTTCCAGTTGGTTTTCCACCCATCCAGAGTGACATTGACACTATTGGTAGAGTAAACTGATAAAGTAAAGCCTTTTCTTACAAATCCAAAACTTTCGTATGGTCAGCTCAAAAAATTCTGGTAATTGTATGGTAGCCTAACTATCAGATATGGTATACTTGAACACACTCAATACTAGCCTTCAAGGCAATGATGTCAAGGCTTTTTACGTTGCAGATAAGATTGAGACTATGATTAAAGAATTGCGGTTGTGAACAAGGCGCTTTGAAGGCTGTAGACTCACAAATATCCAAACTTTACGGATATATATGTAGTCCACTGAGGAATAATTGCTACCAAAAATTAAACATAAATCATAGAGCATTGCTTGAATTACCAAATACCTTCAAAACTTACTTCCCTACACTAAGCCATGAAAAACTCTTAGATGATAAATCGTTTTGAATGTGATGACGTAGTTATAACTAACAACTCTATCTGCTGAAGAGCAAGATGAAGGTGTTGATGTGACTTGTAATGGTTCATTGAAAACACACTGGACCCCTTCTCGGTGAAGGTTTTTCCTGATAAGTAAGGTCTTCTATTGACGGTGACTGGAAGCCAGGGTTTTTTTCCTGGAGGTACTCTAGTTTCCCCTATCATTCCACCAACACATTCCACCTCCCTTCATTTCATATATCATCTGTAATAATTAAAAATAAACTGGGGTGTAATCTTCGGAGCAGTACAGATTTCCTATGCAAATACAGGAAATGCTTGAAGCTCTGTGCCTAGGTTCATCACTCAGATACTCGTCCGGGCATGGAACCTGTCTGTCGGGGCTGAAACAGTATGGGTCGCCTGTCAGCATCGGATTCACGAATGCCACTCGGACCGGAACAATAATCGCATATAGAGAGCACAATGAGCTGCAGTGTGGGACTTAGCTCACCGGCCCTGGCCGGAGGGAAACGTCACAGGGGAAGCTGGGAGTGGGGATGTAGTGGAACTGATAAGAGGGTGGTGACAGGCTGAAGGTCTGACCATTCAGGTACCGCAGGGGTTAATACACGTATAGTGATTCGTTAATGTTTTTATGAACTTTGTACTGTGGACGTTTTCAGTTCGGAAGCTGGCGAATAGGGGCGTGGTTTCAAGTAGCTTTGGAGTGAGTAACAGTTGATGCCTTCGCTTTGTATTCTTCGCAGGGCCGGTGAGGTGAGTCCCGTATAATAATAATAATAATAATAATAATAATAATAATAATGGTAATAATAATAATAATAATAATAATAATAATAATAAGACAGTAAGTCCAATTCTCGAAAAAGCCAGTCAGCCAATATAACAGACGTAAATTCCTGTAACTAATATGAGTATATTACTATTTAACTATATTAGTGTATACTAAGAACTGTGTTGAGTATCATAGAACACTTGTGAGGAATTCCCCACAGTTTGTGTGAACAGAAATTGAATCTCTCAGAAGTCTTTCCATTGTTCGTATGTTTACCAGAAAAATACTGCTGATATATTGCTTTAATATGGGTTTAGTCATAAATTACAGTACAGAGCAGCTGACCACGTCTCACTACTGTGGACGGAATGTTACTCAAATAAGTTATGCAAGATTCATGAACATGTGTTCTGTAGAACATTTTTCCACAGATTATTTCGGCTTCCGTTATTTCCATTCCAGTGTTGCTCTGTTATCGCAATGTTATGTAATCAATTGATCGTTCATCGTCTTCGTCATTTAATTCGCTCGCTAAATAGACAATTATAATTATCTTGCGATGCAATGTTATCGTCGTGTTGCAAATGATTTCCAGCTGAGCTGTTCATCGCGCCATTGTTAAGGTCAAGCCTCACGCCGTGGTCTGAGCCGTCATCTTCTAGGTTTCCGGAACGGAATGGGCGCTGGTTCGGGTCTTCACGAGAGAAGAAATTTTCTCATAAAATTCGGCTAGTGTGTAGATATAGACCGTTGTCCATTCAGCATCGAAAGGAAAGCGTGGATACATCTTAAAACATTAAAACTTTAAAACTTCATAGCGTTAAAAAATATATACACCTTAAATGCGGTCATATGCTGTATTTAAGGTATATTACATAATACATATTATACACAGTGAAAATTGTTTAGATCGCAAAAGTTGTAAATATCCACCATTGACAGAAGCCACTTATGTGAAATATCTGGGTATCATTATTGATCAAAATTTAAAATGGCCTCTTCACATTACTTATCTTTGTAAAAGGCTGCGTAAAACAATTTATAAATTCGTTAATCTTCGATGCTACTTACCCATTAGGGTTCTACGAAATGTTTAAATGGCCATTTTTCAGTCTATCATTCAATATGGCATTATTGTTTGGAGTGGAAGTACAAAAATTAATCTTAGTACGTTAAATTTACTACAAAAACGAATTATAATTAAAATTCGTTTGAAGAAACGTTTTGATTATCCAACTAAATTAATTTATTCTGAATTTAATGTATTTAATATTGAACAAATTTATAAATATACCCTGTTAAAATTTTATCATAAAAATCGTAATATGTTTATATTACAGATACATAATCATGACACAAGATGAAATAATAATTCAACATTAGTAGAACCTAAATGCTACACATCTGCTGGTCCAAAGCATAGAATTAATTTTGACCCTCTGTCGTATAATTCTTCAGCTAAATTACACCCAGAACTTCTAATATGTAACCCACTAACATATAACAAGAAAATCAGAAACGTGTTAACGTCTCGAAATTGATTAAATAAATTTATAGCCAATGTGTATGAATTAATCAGCCTAAATTATATTTGTATTCTATAATTTCGGAATATATATTTTCTCATGAATCGTCCTACTTTATTTACGTACGATATTATTCTTCCCTATTTTAATATTATATAATTTCACTGTAGCTATAATTTTAATTTTAGTTCCTATTTTATTTTATTTTCTATATTCTTCTTATATCTGAACTGCGACCGAACACGAGCGCTGCTTATTCGGTTCTCAAATTTTTGTTAATGTTATTGTATCCTCTTTTTTATATTGATTGTATTATTTTATTTCTATTTCTATTGTTGTAATTATTTTCTGTATTATGTATATTTAAATAATAAATTAGATAATATTTTAACATAGAACTTTTATCATATTTTAAATATTGAAAGAATTAAGTGAATCAAAATCAAGAAAAGTGTAAGTGTACAGCTACATTGAGTAGTTTAATGCGGTCTAGAAAATTAGCTGACCACACGTTATCCGTACTAATCAGATGATCGTCCACCTTTGCTGAGGTATGTGGACGTGAGACGGCAGTTGATTGGTGGGTCTTACCTCTTTTAGAAGTGTTGCGTCATGGATTATTATTCATTATTTATTATTATTATTATTATTATTATTATTATTATTATTATTATTATTATTATATTAACCCTGCAAGTGCAAACGTAATTAAATGAGGTTTTTAAAAGAGTAATAAACACACGAAGAATTAAAATACAGAATAATACTACAAATTAATGAATAGGAAATGTAGCGAACTGCAGAGGAACATATTTATGTGCATCTGTTAGCGGCTACTGCATTCGTAACTGGCACTGCACTACGTCAGGCTATTTCTAAACCAGCTGCTTGTTACTATCTCTGTGTACATGATCGGTGTTCTCTTATCGCATAGAAAGGCTTCGCTAATTTCCCCTGATTAAATGCACTCTGTGTAGCTTTTAGAGGTGAATAACCCTTGGTTTCTCAAATTCTATTCGGGGAATTTCAGCGATTAGCTTCACACTTTGAAAGCTCAACATGACCGTACCGCGTGTATGACGACGTGTAATGACGAAGAGATTTAAGAGATAGAGATGTGGTTTGCGATATGACGGGTAGAATTACACCCGTGGGCAATGCGGCTTCTTAGGGTTAACTGCGAGTTAAATACTGACAGGAACTTCAGTAACCGAGAATTAGAATTTTTTTGTAACTGGTGTCAGTTTATTAAAAAAGAATTACGATGTTAACAGTCACTGATGAACTGTTAATCTATTTGAATAAATAATAACTACTTCACTGTGTTAATATTATACATTTTGGTGTTATGTTAACTGATTGACTAGTTTCGGCGTTGTTTGCGTCATCCTCTGAATCCTAGTTAGTTACAAATAGAGTACTGCAAATGAGCGCTTAGAACCGGTTTGTATTCGACCGGTCGGAGGACAACCGGCGAGCTTGAACATCAGACCGAATATCCGATTTTCAAGCGGTTGCACCTAATGTTTTGCAGGGTAGACAGAACACCAGGCGTACTTCACCATACAAGAACTCTGAGGAGATTTTCTGACTATACAAATGGAGGAACAATTGAAGGAACTTTACTTTTTCTAATTAAAAAAGGTGTTAGCTTGAAATAGGCCTATAATTGATTGGACACTTTGGTACATTTATCTTTATAACTACTGTTCTCCAACCAGGAGATTAACCGTGAAAGGAATGCGCTTACTATTGCGTCATCTATTGGAGCGAAGTAGATAGATAATATTACCGTTAATGACACCAGTTTTAAAAACATGCGCTCTCCTGCATATGTTATTTCCTGTATGGAGGGATTAAAAGAGCAGGAAATTAACCGTAATCTAATTTTGCAACTAGGGTAATATATTTTTTATTTTAGTAGGTTATTTTACGACGCTTTATCAACAGTTTAGGTTAAGGGTAATATAAATATGTGTGTATCAGTGTTAACGTTTGTGCTTTGAGAGTTAGTCAATGGAGATGCGTGTACCCACGTGTGTGACCTTATGACATCAACATCACCCCGCTGCGTCTCATTCCTCTGAGACTTTCTCCTGGTTGAAGTACAGTAATATCTAAATAAACTAATAGACACCGGTAACAACAAAGGAAATAAACGTAATGTATAGATAAAATCTGTCATGAAACAAATTTGTTTATATTTATATGAGAATAAAATAAAATAGAATAGCAAATAAGTACACACTTACTATTGTAACGTTCATACTTTTTTTTAATTCAAAAAGCGTAGATTATTTGTAAAAGAATAATTGTTAATATAGCCTACGCCTTTTAATTATTCTAAGTGGGTGTATTATTATTTCATTAAGACATCATTTTTAAGGAGCTAAAAAGTTATTAACAAAAATAAAAACCGCTCTCAAGCTATAATGATTGTAGTTTCATGATCTGTTCCTTCTGACGATACCTAACTGGAATGAATGAATGAATGAATGAATGAATGAATGAATGAATGAATGAATGAATGAATGAATGAATGAATGAAAGGAGGAAGGAGAAAATATCAATTGAAAGGTACACGCGTCGTTGCAACGCTTTCTGAAACTCCTGGATGGCTCAATGTCATCTGCCTTTTATGATATCATGACCTAGAGCCGTCCATGCGAGAAAGACTCGGACATTCGTTAAACCGAAATTCGATCATTCCGCGAGACGGAAGGGCTTTGCATACTGTCTATAGCGCCAGGCGTTCTGTAGCAATATATTATTTCAATTTTTCGTAACCGGTTATGCACGACTCTAGTTCCAACGTTATCTTCTGGTTTCTTGTTGTGGTGAGGTGTATACATGATTATATCGAAAAGCCAGAAACCAGAAAATAGCGCTGGAACTCGCTAGTATTCAAAGGATGACGCAAACAGCGTCGAAACTAGGCAATCAGGTAACAAAACACTAACATTTATAATATTAACACAATGAAGTAGTTATTATTTTTTCTAATAACTTAACAGTTAATCAGTAATGATATACGTTTTAAAAGAGTGTATTCAAGAATGCAGTGTTAACAGTTTTCATTTCATTCTTGGGACTTTCAGGTGGGGATTTATTCTTTGAGATATAGGCCCTAGTGCTGTATGGATCACAGGTTGAAGATGGAACGAGTCACATTTAAATTTTTCAAGTTCGTGTAAATTCTTATCAAAGACCAGAATGGCGTAAGGAAACTTTGCACTGTTTACACTAGCGGAGAATGCATGCTGGAAAATCGTGACATCACTCTGTCTCAGTGTGTTATCACGCTTGAAGCGTTGATAATAGTGCAATCTGTATTGTGGAAGCCGTGTGCCATAAAGATCATATCGTCTTTTTACAAAGCCGTCCGGATCTACTTAAAGTCGCATTAATATTATCAACTTTACGTTTTTAATTATTCTTTTAAGACTTTATGTAATGGCTGCTATAAAATACAGAACCTTGAGTAAAAAATAAAGTTATGAGCACGCATTTGAAGCTCTGATACTGTTATAAAGACTTCGGAGAACATGTGAGCAAAGAAATTTCAGCCGTCTCCAACACCTTCACAAAAATTGGAATTCAGCCGTATCTCAGCTGATTCCGGCATCACATACAAGGTTTATGGTGAACAGAAGAGCTGTTGGATAAATTTGCCCAGAATACTCCGGTTTTTCCTATTATTCTAAATCATTGCTCCATTAGCACCATGACATCATAAACAAAACTAACTCAAATATGCGTATTCGTAGAAATCTATAACCACATAGTAAAAAGGGTTTTGGATTTTTTTATCTCAATTGAAAACACTGAGATGGAGGAAGAGGAACAAGAACTATTTGCGTGAACATTAAAAAAAAATGTCGTTCAAACTCACTTCAGCCTCCATTATCGTCTAGCACTTAGCAAAAGATTTTTAGACTCAGGGATTGAAAGAGAAAGTTTTCAAAACAGTTCGGTTTTCACCCCTCTGAAATTTATTTTTGTGAGAATTTGTAAAACATGTGTCTATCTTTAGAAGATAAGCGAAAATATAACTTTCACCTGAGAGGATAATCGAAACTGTCATTAGTAAGCGAACTTGTGTGGGAATCGTTTTGATGTTTAGAATGCTACAAATGGTACGCACATTGAAATTAAGATGAAAAAAAACTGAAATATACAAATTACTTCAAGGATCATCCGGTTTGTGGAGTCGAGAGAGGACGAGCTGAGATTTTTCAAATGTTATAGTACACACGTAAACTAAACGATAAAGGAATTAACAAATAGTTTCCATTGAAACAAATTAAAAGAACAGCTCATTGGAATGTAATAAGCAGTGAAAGAATAACAGAACAAGTTTTCTTGTTTGAATCAAGAAGGAAGAAATATACACTCATTGTCCACGTCATAAGTTTTTGTAAATCATGAAGCTATCACGAACATAAAGGACGACGATAACCACGACTACGAAAACAAGGTCGACGATGACCATGACTGCAAAGACCAAGGACGACGATGACCACGATTGTGAAGACCAAGGATGACGATGACCACGACTGCGAAGACAAAGAACGACGATGACCACAACTGCGACGACCAAGGACGACGATGATTACGACTGCAAAGACAAAGGATGACGATGACCACCCATGACTGCGAAGATCAAGGACGACGATGATGATTATGACTGCAAAGATCAAGGGCGACGATGATCACTACTGCAAAGATCAAGATTGACCATGACCACGACTGTAAAGACAAAGGACGATGATGACCACGACCGCGAAGACCAAGGACGACGATGACCACGACTGCAAATACCAAGGACGACGATAACCAGTGCTGCAAAGGCCAAGGACGACAATGACCACAACTGCGAAGACAAGGACTACGACTGCGGAGACCAAGGACGACGATGACCACAACTGCAAAGGCCAAGGACGACAATGACTACGACTGTAGAGACCAAGGACGACGATGACCACAACTGCGAAGACCAAGGACGACGAAGACCACGACTGCGAAGACCAAGGACGACGAAGACCACGACTGCGAAGAGCGAGGACGACGAAGACCACGACTGCGAAGACCAAGGACGACGAAGACCACGACTACGAAGACCAAGGACGACGGTGACCACGGCTGCGAAGACCAAGGACGACGAAGACCACGACTGCGAAGACCAAGGACGACGAAGACCACGACTGCGAAGACCAAGGACGACGAAGACCACGATTGCGAAGAGCGAGGACGACGGTGACCACAACTACGAAGATCACGAAGAGCAAGGGTGATAATGGTTGCGAAGATCAAGGACGACGGTGACTACGACTGCAAAGACCAAGGACGAAGATGACCACAACTGCAAATACCACGAAGATGATGTTGGCCACAAAGACCAAGGAACGACGTGCAAGGACGACGAACGACGATGACGGCAGTAAATGAGGCAAGAACAACAATAAGACTACAATAATTATAGTTTGATGATTACGATGGTGTAATATTATATTAACTGGTACAGCAAGGATGTTGTGCAAAGAAAGAGACAAAACATTGCGGCGTAAATTTCTTAGCACTCTCAGATTAATGAATGAACTGCCTGCAGATACCCCCGCCCGCTCTCTGTTTACGTGCTTTCCACGTTCTTCTGGAAACGTTATGGACGGCTGCTCGCACTATCCTTGACTAGTTCCTCTTCCGTTGCTGAGGATTACAATAATTGAATCAGTCTGCACCAGTTTCTTTATACTGCAAGCAGTGCGGAGTATTTGAAATGTCAGAATGACCTGGCAAAAATTTTTGAAAGCTGAAATCGGCAGGGGTCCAAACGTTCTATTCCGTGCATAGATAAGAACATGTTAACGACGATCTTACAGGCTATTAGAGAAACTGAACGTACTAACTACTAACATGATGGCTTAATATTTAAGATTGGTGTTGGAAACCGGAAATATTCAGATATATATTGGGATTGGGAATTCAACCAATGACTTTCGCAAAACACACTGTGGAATGTTTCATATAAAACTATTTTTATCTCGAAAACGAAGCAAAAAAAACCCCAAAGAAAAATCTTTAATAATTAATGACATTACTTAACCTCGAACTTGTATATTATCCCTCGGTCTCTCTCCTTTCCCTTCTTCATATCCTCCAAGAAAATGCTGATTTTCCCATAGTTCTTTCATTTTCATCATAATTGTAATAATTATCTTACCTTCACCGATGCCAAGTGAATTAGTTTTACTATCCTAAAGTAAGTAAGTATTAAACTTTTTTTATATGAAATGTCTCAGAGAATAACCCCTTGAAATTAATGACGTTACTTACGGTTCACTCTGTATGTAGACTAGACACACTTTTAAGAACAATAAGGGAATAGGTCACAGAACATATAATATATGAAGGGTTCAGAGCCATAGTGGGCCAAGCGCCATTTATTAAAATCGGAGAACGCAAGGGTAAAAGTTAAGTGAATACCATAGTTTAATGAAGATTGGCATATCATTTAGTTTCAATGTGGATGCTTTATAGTACTTCCTATATGTTTCGTCAAATTGTAGTAATCACTTAATTTTAACCCTTGTTTTCTCCATTTTTAATAAATGGCGCTTGGCCCACTATGGCTCTGAACTCTTCATACACACGTTCATGATATGATACTGATTGCATTGCGTAAAGAGAATGAAAAAAAAATAATATCACCAAGTTAGAATGATGTGAACTCTCAATATCGACATTTACTAAAGGCAGAACCTAAATCGGATGCGAGGGGTATAATTTACTGATCTGTATTCCTGTGTCCTACACACTTTCCCAAGTTTTTTTTATTTGTAATTTCAAATGTTCATTTCTTCCGCCGACTGTGAATTAATTGGCTCATTGTATCCGGTTTGTAATCGCGAAAGTCACCACATGTGGTTTGCGCCTGGAAGAGCAGATGGAGATACACGCTAGAAAGTGAAATGATTAGTAGAAAATTAATTAATTATTGTTGTCATGATACTAGCAAACAATTTGTTACGTAAAGTTCGTGATGTTTTCCTTCCTGCAATTCCATTGTCCTATTACGTGTAAACTGAGTCTTGGAACATTAGTTCACAGACTATAATAAATTAAAATATGCAAAGTAAAATGTTACTTATATTGATGATTAAGTAAAAAGTAAAGCAGTATTCCTATTATATTTAATAATAATAATAATAATAATAATAATAATAATAATAATAATAATAATAATAATAATAATATTATTATTATTATTATTATTATTATTATTACATCTTTGGGCTTCACAAGGCGTTTTTTTTCCCCACTCAACCGTCCTTTATTTCTATCGGGCATATTTTCTTCAGTCAGGCCTACATTAACTTTTTCATGTTAAGCTAAGAGCTAATTGTTACCATCTCGTAGGCTACTTCCGTCTAAGGTGCATTTGAAGTTTACTTACTTATTTACTTACTTAAAAATGGCTTTGAAGGAACCCGCAAGTTCATTGCCGCCCTCACATAAGCCCGCCATCGATCCCTATCCTGTGCAAGATTTTTGGTCGTGCCAGAGAATCAGTCCCGTTCCGAGGCTTATTGTAAGGTTTCGTAACAGCTGTTTTTACGGTGATGGGTTGTTAGCCCTTCGCCCAACCCCCAAGCTGGAGGACCAGCCCTTAACAACGGCTGTTCACGACTGCTTATTCAATATATTCGCAGCTACCCTCCATATCTGGAGGCCGTCTCCTCTATCCGCAACCTGAGGACGCGCCATGCCGTGGTGATAGGGACCCACAATACATGGATTTGAAGTAGGCTACAGTACAGTATATATTATAGGGCTACTTAAAATTGCCAATACGAGCTTCTGTTCAGACGAAATGTAACATAAATGGAAAGAGAGGTTGTCAGGATATTGTAATCAAAACATTGTAACGGATAGGGAAATCAAGGTTTGGAATTTTATCTTCTCTACTTTCTACAGCGGCTATCAGAGCCGTTCACTGGGCAGTGTCAGATTAGATAAGGCGTGGAAACTCGTGTCTTAGGAATGTCATATTATTTCAAGACACACCAAGGTTTCTCTACAGATGTGCTGAAATATACGACAGTTCCATATTTCATTGCTATTGTTAAATGTTTAAGATATATGGATCATATGAGGAGACAGAGAGGAAGGCAGAAAATAGGAAAGATTGGAGAAAGCTGGGTTTGTAGTGGAAGATCTGCCCTTGGGCAGAACAATGAATGAATGATTTAAAACAAATTAATACAACTTGCGAATGTGGAGTCTTCGTTTGTTCCTTCACGAACGTGGCCATGAAAAGTGACTTCGTCTCAGACTAAAAGATAAGATCAAAGGAATAGGCCTGTTATATGCAATGCCGCCGTTTAGTGAAAGGAAGTCATGGAATAAATTAGAGCAATGATTTTCCTTCAGATCAACACGCCTCTGTATCTTAAACAGAAATATATCGAATAATACTTCCCTATATGCTGATACATATGGTAGATATAACTCTTCTATTCGTACATAGTTACCTATCCAAGGGCTGATCTTTCACTGCAAACCCAGCATTATCCAACGTTTCCTATTTTCTGCTTTCTCTTAGTCTCCGAATATGATCCATATATCCTAATGTCGTCTATCATTTGATATCTTCTTTTGCCCGTACTCTTCTCCCGTTCACCAACCCTTCTATAACGCAATAATACAAACGCTATTTCAAATTGTCTTTGGAAAATTACATTCAACAACACAGCAAAATATGCAGAAATCAATAATATTTTTATATCATGGTAGGCCTATAGTTTATGACAAACTTCTAATGTGGCGCCTTATCAATGTTCTTGGATACACAAAGAAATTTATCAAGCTCTGTTCTGTTGCTTTTGTTATTTTATGTTTTGCATTTCCTCCGTCTTCATTAGTTAACCCTTTCAGCTCCTAATCAAAATATGTTCTGATAACATGCAAGGAGATTTACCTGGTAATTGCAAACAGAAAAAACAGCATCTGTGTCTGGTTATCATATACTGTATATAACACCATAAGTGAATGGAAGAAGAAATATACAGACTGAATTAAGATTAATAATATTAAGAGTTGAAATTGTTAAATAATCTTTTAATTATAGGTAATACGGAAAGTAAATTGCAAATATATTATTATATTAACTGAACCACATTTTTAAACATTGCAGATCAAATATTGCCACAAACATGGCTTTCACAAGAGATAATCCCATACGAGTAAATTTCTTATAAATGATTGAATTGTAGAACAGGGATATTGTTTTAATTAATTTAGGATGCGATGTTAGTTACAAATATGATCAAAATGTATATACAGAATTACAAACAAACCAGATGATGTGTGGTACAGTGTATTGTAAGGAGAACTCTGAAAAATATACAGAAGGAAACACAAGTGAAATTTTACCAAGTGCTAGTAATGGCTATACCAACTCTGTTGTATGCAATCGAAACATGGTTACAACAAGAAAGAGAAAATATCGTATACCAGCGACAGAAATGAAGTTTTTAAGAGCAGTCAGAAGATATGCCAGAAGATATGGAATACAGAATAAACAGATCACAGAAGTGCTTAACATTTGCAGTAAATGACAAAATTATACAACATAAGCAAAATTGGAAAAGAATATCTATCAAGGATGAAAGAGACTTGGGTTCCAAAAATGATAGGCCTACTGAAGTACGAACCTAAAGGGAGAAGAAGATCAGAAAGAAATTACTTTGAGACTGGAACAGATCGTAAGACTTAAGCCATGACAATAATAATAATAATAATAATAATAATAATAATAATAATAATAATAATAATAATGATAATAATAATAATGATAACATTTCATTGATAAATGTATTTATGAAACAGTTAAACAATTAAACATGTGCAGCAAACACTTCACAACCAGTGGATGCTATTCCGTTAATATTGTGGACACTATAATATTAAAACAAGTTAATTAGAGAGTATTTGAAGCAAAGGACCTCAATATTACCTCAAATATATTAAAAACTTGTCTTGTAAACATTTTACACGTTCACTACATTTTTGTATGTTCAGATTTCACGAAACTGTAAGTACATTTCTGATGACGTAGGCCTCGGATTTTTAGGCTCGAATAGGATAGGTTGCAACAATTTTATGTAAAAATCCCTAAATGTATTCAACACGAGAAGCTCTCAAGCAATGAATTTGCCTAAAACTAGGTGCAATAAAGAAAGTATGTTTCAGCATACGCTAAACGAGAATAAAAATCCGAGGTCTACTGTTAAGCTAGTCTCCATTGCTGTTAGTTTTATTGCGTTGTTGCATTTATGTGCCTTATTACATCCAATCACCTCATTGTTGCATATCAGAATAATGGTCATATTCAGTCGAATAAATTTAATATGAAAATACATTCTATTATCCATGATATAAAATAATTTCATAAATATTGCTATTATACGAGTATTATTGGATTTTACAAAAAAATTTCATTGATACAGTGAGTTTAAAAGTGGTAATAGAAAATAGAAAACTTGACAAAATTGTTTTATTATGAAGTGTGTTTCATAATTATCAATTTTTCCATTCTGTTGTGTAAATACACTAACACGACATCAATTTAATAGTTTATCATTGGATGATGACATGTCCCGCCTCTCTCAATCTCCTTTAAAGATGCTCATACCATCAGTCTGGTAATGATTTATCGAGCGATATGAATTTCTGTACAATCAGTCCAAAGTGTATAAACATAGAAATTAAACTGCTAGTAATTCAAGTTCTATTACACAGTTCAGAATTCTTCTTCCATTCTTCTTGGCTTGACGTGGACCTTACTTTTTGGCATCGACCTGATCTTAGAGAGACTACTTGAAGACGGATTATAGGCACTCTTTCTTTTTGTAGGAAGAACTTTAGCTATGGAACGTTGTTTGGAGCCATGAATGCAGTGTCCGTCTTCCAAACACCCCACGATGTTTTCAGCAAACTTCTGAATCCATGAGATGTAATCGTAAACCTTTGTCTGTAGCGCCACCCAATGCTGGGCACTTCCGTTCATGTAGGGTACCCGCACAGGCTTCTTCCAAGAGTACAGACCAACCACGACGTTGTCGCAAACCAGAGGCGACCCTCCGTAATAAGAGTCGTCGAAGTCCTTTTCAGCAACGTAAGTGCAAACAAACTTATCTTCTTGGTACAGAGTTATGAACATAGGAACAGGAACTAGAGCACACTCGAAGAAAGCTATTACATTGCGGTATAATATTTTCATTTCTGAATCTTTTGGATGAAACCCAACTGTTATACAGTTGGTTTTGTGTCCGTATGGTGCGTCATAAGCTGAAATTTTGGCGCTGCCAACTTTGAGGTTGTACTGAAAAGGTGAAGAAGTCTTCAAGAGACCGATATCTTCATATTCACCGCGTTCTTTTGAGGAAGCATTGAATGGTATGTAGTACGGATGAACTTCAATGGCTTCCACCTCCATAACTTGACTGCCCTCAGGTTGTTGTGGCGAATAAGATGATTTTCCAGCGTAGATTAAGAAGTTACTAGGATCGCTGTTTGTTGCAATGCAGTGGGCTGCTGTTATAACCCACTGAGCTGAAATAATGGAGCCTGTGCAATAAAGAAGCTTAGGAGTTTTGGAAACGACAAGCACTATGTAATTGAACTGTCCTTCGTCTGCCGTAAACACCTCGAACTTCACCTCATTAGGATATAGAGGCCGATCAACAATGTCCGATAACGTTACGTGCAGCAAAACACAACCAAATATGTATACACGTGTCACCTCCATTTCGCCAAATATTGGACTGCCACTGAAAACATTCTGCACACAAATGCTAATTTGGAAACTACGTTTTTTTTATGGCCGAGCAGTTTTTATTTTCTTCTTATGGAACAGTCTTTCGCGAGGACAATGTTGACTGTTACTACAAACAATACACAATAACAAACAATTGAAACAATAAGGCGTGAAGTAGGCGTTAAAATTAAGAAATATTTTAAAATAGCATGTATATGGAATTTTGTAACGTCTCGTTAAAGTCCTTCATCGTCCATAACCAATTGTTATTAAAAGGGTCCATATATTTACGTGAAATAAACCGTTGTCTTTCGCTTTTTTTGTAACTTATATGCAATATAGATAGGCCTTTACAGGTTTTATTAATTTCGTGAAACAATATTTAAGACATCAAATATAGCTTTCGGTATTTTCTTTTCCTTCTTCGTTTCATGTATTAGACCTAATATGTTACAGTCTCATTGAGCTGGTTTACCTCTACTTTTCTTCTCTACTTCCCTTCTATATTTCCCCTATTTTCTCTATATATTTCTGGCAAATTTCTGGTCAAATATGTTATACTTGGCAGGTGTTGTGAAATATACACCGTGTTCAATTTTTGAATGGAAGCTTCCGGTATTTATTTCTACAATATATAACCATGAGGTCATCATCACGAAACAATTTTAATCCTAAGGGCATTGATAAACGATGTAGGCCATATCTGTTGACACTGGGTATTTTTATTTTGCTTTGTCAACAAATGAATGTAGCCGTATATTAAAAACAAGAAAAAAATGTAATATATGTTATTATACAACCAAACTTAATTTTGTTTTTATTTCTTACAATAGAGCATTACAAATTTCTTCTTGAAATTTACTACCGTACAAAAGTTTTAGTTGGATAGCAGTATCGTTATGATAGTGATCATTGCGTAAATGGATTTCTGGCCAGTTGGCCGCAATTCCAGTAACTTTCTCGACAAAACCTCATAATTGCAAACAGGTAAATTCAGTATTTTCACTAATTAATTAATTAATTCATTCATTTCATTCATTTATTATGGTAGAGTTAAGGCCACGAGGTCTTCTCTTCCACAGTATCAGAAGTGAAAATTCAAACAATAATAGTAGTAATAGTAATAGCCTACTTAAGTATTTTCTTGCTCACGTGACAAAATAATACATGTTTTTAGAAACCGACAGAATTAAGAAAAAATACTAGTTGCAAAACTCAGACATTCGAAAGAACAACAAATTATTAAATCAGTAGGCCTACAGTCGTCTGTCTTTGGTTGGGCTCGACAAACAAACCTATGACGTCGTGAATGTAGAAACAAGTGCCGGAAGATCCCATTCAAAATTGAACACGGGTTATAGAAAACAAAGCGACTAGGAAGTAGTTTTCTTCGAATAGTTCAGTTTCTATTGTACAATGTAGCTTTAATACAATCATGTATTAGTTTTTGACAGCGTTTGGTAAGTCATTTAATCAGTGAAACTAACTGAAGTTCCTTAAAAACTGAATGCTCTGGAATTTCGCTTACGAAGTGACTAGCAAGCAACACCTATGTTACTAGTTTTGCAACTACAATAATATGTAAGGTGGAAATATTTACTTTAAGACTTTCATAAATGTCAGCATTACATCCATTCTGCTGCATGGCACAATTTCTTTCCCTTATAAAGACATTCATCACATCAGCATATATTACAGGTGACTGGTAATCAAAAATCAAAGCTAACGACCGCAGATAAATGCGATTGTTATACAAATTATATATGGTATTATAAATATTAAGTTTTCTACTTGCGTTTGCATTTACGGCTAAAACATTTAAACTGCAACAAAGTGTGGGCCATTAAATTTTGAGACGGAACGTCTACATTCCCCCTACAAAGACAGCAAAATTTGTAACGTTTTGACATGAAAGGTTTTTCTGTAAACTCTGACGTCATTCGGGCTACCGCCGTTGCTAACAAGAAAGACAGACTACGGCGCGACGTCACATTCTTAGTCACAACATGGCCAACATGGAACAAGTTTATATTATATAAATGTATGTTCTTTAACTTTTTGTTAAATTTTAACTGCTTGTTTACTTTGTGACCTGGTAAAGTGTAAGAGAAGGCCTTAACTCTGCCAGTATAAATAAAGAGTTATTATTATTATTATTATTATTATTATTATTATTATTATTATTAACATGAGTTTAATATAGCAATTCCTTTATTTTTTAAAACTTTGAACATGTATTTATATTAGGCGATTGTCAAGATGGCCATGACTAGACCATGATACTCACGTGACGCCGATTCGTGCCGAAGCCTGTCTTTGTCGTTGGCCACGGGCTATCACAGAAACGTAAGTGTAAGATGAACTTCGTGTCTCATGTTTTTTTTTTCTC